>NW_027422461.1:0-73915 GCF_037893015.1 Macrotis lagotis
TACACGGCAAGGCAAGGAAAGGGAACCGCAAGGAAAGGCACGGTCAGGCGAGGCAAGGTTAAGGCATGACAACGCACGGCTAGGCAATGCACGGCAAGGCAAGGAAAGGGTAACGCAAGGCAAGGCACGGTCAGGCGAGTCAAGGCTAAGGCACGACAACGCAAGGCTAGGCAATGCACGTAAGGCAAGCAAAGAGTAACGGAAGGCAAGGAAAGCAATGGAAGGAAATGCAAGGCAAGGGTAAGGGATGGATCGGCACGGCAAGGGCAAACAAGGCTAATGCACGACAACGCACGGCTAGGCAATGCATGGCAAGGCAAGGAAAGGGTAACGCAAGGCAAGGCACGGTCAGGCGAGGCAAGGCTAAGGCAAGACAACGCAAGGCTAGGCCATGCACGGACGGCAAGCAAAGAGTAACGGAAGGCAAGGAAGGCAAGGCAAAGGAAGGCAACGCAAGCAAGGCTATGGCAAGGTGAAACAAGGCTAAGGCACGACAACGCACGGCTATGCAATGCACGGCAAGGCAAGGAAAGAGTAACAGAAGGAACGGAAGGCAAGGCAAAGCAAGGCAAGGCAAGTGTAACAAAAGGCAAGGCAGGGCAAGGGGAAACAAGGCTAAGGCAAGGGAACGCACGGCTAGGCAATGCACGGCCAGGCAAGGAAAGGGTAACGCAAGGCAAGGCACGGTGAGGCAAGGCAAGTCTAATGCACGACAACGCACGGTTAGGCTATGCACGGCAAGGCAAGGAAAGGGTAACGCAAGGCAAGGCACGGTCAGGCGAGGCAAGGCTAATGCACGACAACGCAAGGCTGGGCAATGCACGGCAAGGCAAGCAAACAGTAACGGAAGGCAAGGAAGGCAAGGCAAAGCAAGGCAAGGCAAGGGTAACGGAAGGTACGGTACGGCAAGGGGAAACAATGTTAAGGCACGACAACGCACGGCTAGGGAATGCACGGACAGGCAAGGAAAGGGTAACGCAAGGAAAGGCACGGTGAGGCAAGGCAAGGCTAATGCACGACAACGCACGGCTAGGCAATGCACGGCAAGGCAAGGAAAGGGTAACGCAAGGCAAGGCACGGTCAGGCGAGGCAAGGCTAAGGAATGACAACGCAAGGCTAGGCAATGCACGGAAGGCAAGCAAAGAGTAACGGAAGGCAAGGAAGTCAAGGCAAAGCAAGGCAACGCAAGCAAGTCTATGGCCAGGTGAAACAAGGCTAAGGCACGACAACGCACGGCTAGGCAAGGCAAGGCAAGGTACGGTCAGGGGAGTCAAGGCTAAGGCACGAGAACTCAAGGCTAAGCAATGCACGGAAGGATAGAAAAGAGTAACGGAAGGCATGGAAGGCAAGGGAAAGCAAGGGAAGTCAAGGGTAATTGAAGGAACGGCAAGGTAAGTGGAAACAAGCCTAAGGCACGACTACGCAGGGCTAGGCAATCCTCGGCCAGGCAAGGAAAGGGTAATGCAAGGCAAGGCACGGTCAGGCGAGGCAAGGCTAATGTACGACAACGCAAGGCTAGGCAGTGTACGGTTAGGCAAGGAAAGAGTAACGGAAGGAAAGGAAGGCAAGCAAATCAAGGCAACGCAAGCAAGGCTATGGCAAGGTGAAACAAGGCTAATGCACGACAACGCACGGCTACGCAATGCACGGCAAGGCAAGGAAAGTGTAACGCAAGGCAAGGCACGGTCAGGCGAGGCAAGGCTAATGCACGACAACGCAAGGCTAGGCACTGCACGGCTAGGCAAGGAAAGAGTAACGGAAGGCAAGGCACGGTCAGGCGAGGCCAGGCTAAGGCAGGACAACACAAGGCTACGCAGTGCATGGCAAGGCAAGGAAAGAGTAACGGAAGGAAAGGAAGGCAAGGCATAGCCAGGCAAGGGAAGGGTAATGGAAGGAACGGCACGGCAAGGGGAAACAAGGCTAAGGCACGGCAACGCACGGCTAAGCAATGCACGGCTAGGCAATGCACGGCCAGGCAAGGAAAGGGTAACGCAGGGCAAAGCACGGTCAGGCGAGGGAAGGCTTAGGCACGACAACGCAAGGGTAGGCAATGCACGGAAGGCAAGCAAAGAGTAACGGAAGGCAGGGAAGGCAAGGGAAAGCAAGGGAAGTCAAGGGTAACGGAAGGAACGGCACGGTAAGAGGAAACAAGGCTAAGGCACGGCAACGCACGGCTAGGCAATGCACGGCCAGGCAAGGAAAGGGTAACGCAAGGCAAGTCACCGAGAGGCAAAGCAAGGCTAATGCACGACAACGCACGGCTAGGCAATGCACGGCAAGGCAAGGAAAGGGTAACGCAAGGCAAGGCACGGTCAGGCGAGGCAAGGCTAAGGCACGACAACGCAAGGCTAGGCAATGCACGGAAGGCAAGCAAAGAGTAACGGAAGGCAAGGAATGCAAGGCAAAGCAAGGCAACGCAAGCAAGTCTATGGCAAGGTGAATAAAGGCTAAGGCACGACAACGCAAGGCTAGGCAATGCACGGAAGGCAAGCAAAGAGTAACGGAAGGCAAGGAAGGCAAGGCAACGCAAGGCAACGCAAGCAAGGTTATGGCAAGGTGAAACAAGGTTAATGCACGACAACGCACGGCTAGGCAATGCACGGCCAGGCAAGGAAAGGGTAACGCAAGGCAAGGCACTGTCAGGCGAGGCAAGGCTAAGGCACGACAACGCAAGGCTAGGCAATGCACGGAAGGTAAGGAAAGAGTAACGGAAGGCAAGGAAGGCAAGGGAAAGCAAGGGAAGGCAAGGGTAATGGGAGGAAAGGCAAGGTAAGGGGAAACAAGCCTAAGGCACGACAACGCAGGGCTAGGCAATCCACGGCAAGGGAAGGAAAGGGTAACGCAAGGGAAGGCACTGTCAGGCGAGGCAAGGCTAATGTACGACAACGCAAGGCTAGGCAGTGTACGGTTAGGCAAGGAAAGTGTAACGATAGGAAAAGAAGGCGAGTCAAAGCAAGGCAACGCAAGCAAGGCTATGGCAAAGTGAAACAAGGCTAATGCACGACAACGCACGGCTAGGCAATTCACGGCAACGCAAGGAAAGGGTAACGCAAGGCAAGGCACTGTCAGGCGAGGGAAGGCAAAGGCACGACAACGCAAGGCTAGGCAATGCACGGAAGGTAAGCAAAGAGTAACGGAAGGCAAGGAAAGCGAGGCAAGGTAAGGGTAAGAGAAAGAACGGCACGGCAAGGGGAAACAACGCTAAGGCACGACAACGCAGGGCTAGGCAATGCACGGAAAAGCAAGGAAAGGGTAACGCCAGGCAAGGCACGGTCAGGCAAGGCAAGGCTAATGACCGACAACGCAAGGCTAGGCAGTGCACAGCAAGGCAAGGAAAGAGTAACGGAAGGAAAGGAAGGCAAGGCAAAGCCAGGCAAGGCAAGTTTAACAAAACGTACGGCACGGCAAGGGGAAACCAGGCTAAGGCAACGCACGGCTAGGCAATGCTCGGAAGTCAAGCAAAGAATAACGGAAGTCAAGGAATGCAAGGCAAAGCAAGGCAACGCAAGGAAGTCTATGGCAAGGTGAAAAAAGGCTAAGGCACGACAACGCAAAGGCTACGCAATGCACGGCAAGGCAAGGAAAGGGTAACGCAAGGCAAGGCACGGTCAGGCGAGGGAAGGCTTAGGCACGACAACGCAAGGGTAGGCAAGGCACGGAAGGCAAGAAAAGAGTAACGGAAGGCAAAGAAAGCAAGGGAATGCCAGGCAAGGAAAGGGTAATGGAAGGAACGGCACGGTAAGGGGAAACAAGCCTAAGGCACGACACCGCAGGGCTAGGCAATGCACGGCAAGGCAAGGAAAGGGTAACGCAAGGCAAGGCACGGTCGGGCGAGGCAATACTAATGCACGACAACGCAAGGCTAGGCAGTGTACGGTTAGGCAAGGAAAGAGTAACGGAAGGAAAGGAAGGCAAGGCAAAGGAAGGCAACGCAAGCAAGGCTATGGCAAGGTGAAACAAGGCTAATGCACGACAACGCACGGCTAGGCAATGCACGGCCAGGCAAGGAAAGGGTTACGCAAGGCAAGGCACTGTCAGGCGAGGCAAGGCTAAGGCACGACAACGGAAGGCTAGGCAATGCATGGAAGGTAAGCAAAGAGTAACGGAAGGCAAGGAAGGCAAGGGAAAGCAAGGGAAGGCAAGGGTAATGGAAGGAAAGGCAAGGTAAGGGGAAACAAGCCCAAGGCACGACAACGCAGGGCTAGGCAATCCACGGCAAGGCAACGAAAGGGTAACGCAAGCGAAGGCACGGTCAGGCGAGGCAAGGCTAATGTACGACAACGCAAGGCTAGGCATTGTACGGTTAGGCAAGGAAAGTGTAACGGAAGGAAATGAAGGCGAGGCAAAGCAAGGCAATGCAAGCAAGGCTATGGCAAGGTGAAACAAGGCTAATGCACGACAACGCACGGCTAGGCAATGCACGGCCAGGGAAGGAAAGAGTGACGCAAGGGAAGGCACTGTCAGGCGAGGCAAGGTTAAGGCACGACAACGCAAGGCTAGGCAATGCACGGCAAAGGAATGAAAGGGTAACTCCAGGCAAGACACGGTCAGGCAAGGCAAGGCTAAGGCACGACAAGGCACGGCTAGGCAATGCATGGAAGGCAAGCCAAGAGTAACGGAAGGCAAGAAAGGCAAGGGCAAGCGAGGGAAGGCAAGGGGAACGGAAGGAACGGGACGGTAAGGGGAAACAATGCTAAGGCACGAAAACGCAGGGCTAGGCAATGCACGGCAAGGCAAGGAAGGGGTAACGCAAGGCAAGGCACTGTCAGGCGAGGCAAGGCTAAGGCACGACAACACAAGGCTAGGCAATGCACGGAAGGCATGCAAAGAGTAAAGGAAGGCATGGAAGTCAAGGCAAAGCAAGGCAACGCAAGCAAGGCTATGGCAAGGTGAAACAAGGCTAAGGCACGAGAAGGGACGGCTAGGCAATGCACGGCAAGGCAAGGAAAGGGGAACGCAAGGCAAGGCACGGTCATGCAAGGCAAGAATAACGCATGACAACACAAGGTTGGGCATTGCACGGCAAGGCAAGCAAACAGTAACGCAAGGCAAGGAAAGCAAGGGAAACCAAGGCAAAGCAAGGGTAACGGAAGGCACGGCACCGCAAGGGGAAACAAGGCTAAGGTACGACAACGCACAGCTAGGGAATGCACGGATAGGGAAGGACAGGGCAACGCAAGGCAAGGCACGGTGAGGCAAGGCAACTCTAATGCACGACAACGCACGGCTAGGCAATGCAAAGCAAGGCAAGGAAAGGGTAACGCAAGGGAAGGCACGGTCAAGCGAGGCAAGGCTAAGGCACGACAAAGCAAGGCTAGGCAATGCACGGAAGGCAAGCAAAGAGTGACGGAAGGCAAGGAAGGCAAGGGAAAGCAAGGCAAGGCAAGGGTAACGGAAGGAACGGCTCGGCAAGGGTAAACAAGGCTAAGGCACGGCAACGCACGGCTATGCAATGCACGGCCAGGCAAGGAAAGGGTAACGCAAGGTAAGGCACTGTCAGGCGAGGCAAGGCTAAGGCACGACAACGCAAGGCTAGGCAATGCATGGAAGGTAAGCAAAGAGTAACGGAACGCAAGGAAGGCAAGGGAAAGCAAGAGAAGGCAAGGGTAATGGAAGGAACGGCACGGTAAGGGGAAACAAGGCTAAGGCACGACAACGCAGGGCTAGGCAATGCACGGCAAGGCAAGGAAAGGGTAACGCAAGGCAAGGCACGGTCAGGCGAGGCAAGGCTAATGCACGACAATGCAAGGCTAGGCAATGTACGGTTAGGCAAGGAAAGAGTAACGGAAGGAAAGGAAGGCAAGGCAAAGCAAGGCAACGCAAGCAAGGCTATGGCAAGGTGAAACAAGGCTAATGCACGACAACGCACGGCTAGGCAATGCACGGCCAGGCAAGGAAAGGGTAACCCAAGGCAGGGCATTGTCAGGCGAGGCAAGGCTAAGGCACGAGAACTCAAGGCTAAGCAATGCACGGAAGGTAAGAAAAGAGTTACGGACGGCAAGGAAGGCAAGGGAAAGCAAGGGAAAGCAAGGGTAATGGAAGGAACGGCAAGGTAAGCGGAAACAAGCCTAAGGCACGACTACGCAGGGCTAGGCAATGCACGGCAAGGCAAGGAAAGGGTAACGCAAGGCCAGGCATGGTCAAGCGAGGCAAGGCTAAGGCACGACAACGCAAGGCTAGGTAATGCACGGAAGGCAAGCAAAGAGTAACGGAAGGCAAGGAATGCAAGGCAAATCAAGGCAACGCAAGCAAGTCTATGGCAAGGTGAAAAAAGGCTAAGGCACGACAACACAAGGCTAGGCAATGCACGGAAGGCAAGCAAAGAGTAACGGAAGGCAAGGAAGGCAAGGCAACGCAAGGCAACGCACGCAAGGCTATGATAAGGTGAAACAAGGTTAATGCACGACAACGCACGGCTAGGCAATGCACGGCCAGGCAAGGAAAGGGTAACGCAAGGCAAGGCACTGTCAGGCGAGGCAAGGTTAAGGCACGACAACGCAAGGCTAGGCAATGCACGGCAAGGCAAGCAAAGAGTAACGGAAGGCAAGGAAGGCAAGGGAAAGCAAGGGAAGTCAAGGGTAAGGGAAGCAACGGCACGGCAAGGGGAAACAAGCCTAACGCACGACAACGCACGGCTAGGCAATGCACGGCAAGGCAAGGAAAGAGTAACAAAAGGCAAGGCACGGTCAGGCAAGGCTAATGCACGACAACGCAAGCCTAGGCAATGCACGGCAAGGCAAGGAAAGAGTAACGGAAGGAAAGGAAGGCAAGGCAAAGCACGAAAGGCACGTGTAACAAAAGGCACGGCACGGCAAGGGGAAACAAGGCTAAGGAACGGCAACGCATGGCTAGGCAATGCACGGCCAATCAAGGAAAGGGTAACGCAAGGCAAGGCACGGTCAGGCAAGGCAAGAATAAGGCACGACAACACAAGGTTGGGCAATGCACGGCAAGACAAGCAAACAGTAACGGAAGTCAAGGAAGGCAAGGGAAAGTAAGGCAAGGCAAGGGTAACGGACGGTACGGCACGGGAAGGGGAAACAAGGTTAAGGCACGGCAAGGCAAGGCTAGGGAATGCACGGCCAGGCAAGGAAAGGGTAACGCAAGGCAAGGCACGGTGAGGCAAGGCAAGGCTAATGCACGACAACGCACGGCTAGGCAATGCACGGCAAGGCAAGGAAAGGGTAACGCAAGGCAAGGCACGGTCAGGCGAGGCAAGGCTAAGGCACGACAACGCAAGGCTAGGCCATGCACGGACGGCAAGCAAAGAGTAACGGAAGGCAAGGAAGGCAAGGCAAAGCAAGGCAACGCAAGCAAGGCTATGGCAAGGAGAAACAAGGCTAAGGCACGATAACGCACGGCTAGGCAATGCACCGCAAGGCAAGGAAAGGGTAACGCAAGGCAAGGCACTGTCAGGCGAGGCAAGAATAATTCACGACAACACAAGGTTGGGCAATGCACGGCAAGGCAAGCAAAGAGTAACGGAAGGCAAGGAATGCAAGGGAAAGCAAGGCAAGGCAAGGGTAACGGAAGGTACGGCACGGCAAGGAGAAACAAGGCTAAGGCACGACAACGCACGGCTAGGGAATGCACGGACAGGCAAGGAAAGGGTAACGCAAGGCAAGGCACGGTGAGGCAAGGCAAGGCTAATGCACGACAACGCACGGCTAGGCAATGCACGGCAAGGCAAGGAAAGAGTAACGGAAGGAAAGGAAGGCAAGGCAAAGCAAGGCAATTCAAGTGTAACAAAAGGCACGGCACGGCAAGGGGAAACAAGGCTAAGGAACGGCAACGCACGGCTAGGCAATGCACGGCCAGGCAAGGAAAGGGTAACGCAAGGCAAGGCACGGTGAGGCAAGGCAAGGCTAATGCACGACAACGCACGGCTAGGCAATGCATGGCAAGGCAAGGAAAGGGTAACGCAAGGCAAGGCACGGTCAGGTGAGGCAAGGCTAAGGCACGACAACGCAAGGCTAGGCCATGCACGCACGGCAAGCAAAGAGTAACGGAAGGCAAGGAAGGCAAGGCAAAGCAAGGTAACGCAAGCAAGGCTATGGCAAGGTGAAACAAGGCTAAGGCACGAAAACGCACGTCTATGCAATGCACGGCAAGGCAAGGAAAGAGTAACAGAAGGAACGGAAGGCAAGTAAAAGCAAGGCAAGGCAAGTGTAACAAAAGGCACGGCAGGGCAAGGGGAAACAAGGCTAAGGGAAGGGAACGCACGGCTAGGCAATGCACGGCCAGGCAAGGAAAGGGTAACGCAAGGAACGGCACGGTGCGGCAAGGCAAGTCTAATGCACGACAACGCACGGTTAGGCTATGCACGGCAAGGCAAGGAAAGGGTAACGCAAGGCAAGGCACGGTCAGGCGAGGCAAGGCTAAGGCACGACAACGCAAGGCTGGGCAATGCACGGCAAGGCAAGCAAACAGTAACGGAAGGCAAGGAAGTCAAGGCAAAGCAAGGCAACGCAAGCAAGTCTATGGCAAGGTGAAACAAGGCTAAGGCACGACAACGCACGGCTAGGCAATGCAAGGCAAGGCACGGTCAGGGGAGTCAAGGCTAAGGCACGAAAACACAAGCCTAGGCAATGCACGGAAGGCAATTAAAGAGTAACGGAAGGCAAGGAAGGCAAGGGAAAGCAAGGCAAGGAAAGGGTAACGGAAGGAACGGCACGGCAAGGGGAACCAAGGCTAAGGCACGACAACGCACGGATAGGCAATGAACGGCAAGGCAAGGAAAGGGTAAGGCAAGTCAAGGCACGGTCCGGGAAGGCAATGCTAATGCACGACAACGCAAGGCTCTGCAATGCACGTCAAGGCAAATAAAGAGTAACAGACGGAACGGAAGGCAAGGCAAAGCAAGGCAACGCAAGTGTAACAAAAGGCACGGCACGGCAAGGGGAAACAAGGCTAAGGCAAGGCAACGCACGGCTTGCCAATGCACGCCCAGACAAGGAAAGGGTAACGCAAGGCAAGGCACGGTGAAGCAAGGCAAGTCTAATGCACGACAACGCACGGTTAGGCAATGCACGGCAAGGCAAAGAAAGGGTAACGCAAGGCAATGCACGGTCAGGCGATGCAAGGCTAAGGCACGACAACGCAAGGCTAGGCAATGCTCGGAAGGCAAGCAAAGAGTAACGGAAGGCAAGGAAGGCAAGGCAAAGCAAGGCAACACAACCAAGGCTATGGCAAGGTGAAACAAGGCTAAGGCACGACAACGCACGGCCAGGCAATGCACGGCAAGGCAAGGAAAGGGTAACGCAAGGCAAGGCACGGTCAGGCGAGTCAAGGCTAAGGCACGACAGGGCAAGGCTAGGCAATGCACGGAAGGCAAGCAAAGAGTAACGGAAGGCAAGGAAAGCAAGGGAAAGCAATGCAAGGCAAGGGTAAGCGATGGAACGGCACGGCAAGGGCAAACAAGGCTAAGGCAGGACAACGCACGGCTAGGCAATGCACGGCAAGGCAAGGAAAGGGTAATGCAAGGCAAGGCAGGGTTATTCAAGGCTAATGCACGACAACGCAAGCCTAGGCAACGCACGGCAAGGCAAGCAAAGAGTAACGGAAGGAATGGAAGGCAAGGCAAAGCAAGGCAAGGCAAGTGTAACAAAAGGCACGGTACGGCAAAGGGAAACAAGGCTAAGGCACGGCAACGCACGGCTAGGCAATGCACGGCCAGGCAAGGAAAGGGTAACGCAAGGCAAGGCACGGTCAGGCAAGGCAAGAATAAGGCACGACAACACAAGGTTGCGCAATGCACGGCAAGACAAGCAAACAGTAACGGAAGTCAAGGAAGGCAAGGGAAAGTAAGGCAAGGCAAGGGTAACGGACGGTACGGCACAGCAAGGGGAAACAAGGTTAAGGCACGACAACGCACAGCCAGGGAATGCACGGCCAGGCAAGGAAAGGGTAACGCAAGGCAAGACACGGTGAGGCAAGGCAAGGCTAATGCACGACAACGCACGGCTAGGCAATGCACGGCACGGCAAGGAAAGGGTAACGCAAGGCAAGGCACGGTCAGGCGAGGCAAGGCTAAGGCACGACAACGCAAGGCTAGGCAATGCACGGAAGGCAAGCAAAGAGTAACGGAAGGCAAGGAAAGCAAGGCAAGGCAAGGGAAAGGGAAGGAACGGCACGGCAAGGGGAAACAAGGCTAAGGCACGACAACGCACGGCTAGGCAATGCACGGCAAGGCAAGGAAAGGGTAACGCAAGGCAAGGCACAGTCAGGCAAGGCTAATGCACGACAACGCAAGCCTAGGCAATGCACGGCAAGGCAAGGAAAGAGTAACGGAAGGGAAGGAAGGCAAGGCAAAGCAAGGCAAGGCAAGTGTAACAAAAGGCACGGCACGGCAAGGGGAAACAAGGCTAAGGCACGACAACGCACGGCTCGGCAATGCACGGCAAGGCAAGGGAAGGGTAACGCAAGGGAAGGCCCGGTCAGGTGAGGCAAGGCTAATGCACGACAACACAAGGCTAGGCAATGCACGGAAGGCAAGTAAAGAGTAACGGAAGGCAAGGAAGGCAAGGAAAAGCAAGGCAAGGTAAATGTAACGGAAGGACTGGCACGGCAAGGGGAAACAAGGCTAAGGCACGTCAACGCACGGCTAGGCAATGCACAGCAAGGCAAGGAAAGGGTAACGCAAGGCAAGGCACGGTCAGGCAAGGCAATGCTAATGCACGACAACGCAATGCTCTGCAATGCACGGCAAGGCAAGGAAAGACTAACAGAAGGAACGGAAGGCAAGGCAAAGCAAGGTAAGGCAAGTGTAACAAAAGGCACGGCACGGGAAGGGGAAACAAGGCTAAGGCAAGGCAACGCACGGCTAGGCAATGCACGGCAAGGCAAGGAAAGGGTAACGCAAGGCAAGGCACGGTCAGGCGAGTCAAGGCTAAGGCACGACAACGCAAGGCTAGGCAATGCACGTAAGGCAAGCAAAGAGTAACGGAAGGCAAGGAAAGCAATGGAAGGAAATGCAAGGCAAGGGTAAGGGATGGATCGGCACGGCAAGGGCAAACAAGGCTAATGCACGACAACGCACGGCTAGGCAATGCATGGCAAGGCAAGGAAAGGGTAACGCAAGGCAAGGCACGGTCAGGCGAGGCAAGGCTAAGGCACGACAACGCAAGGCTAGGCCATGCACGGACGGCAAGCAAAGAGTAACGGAAGGCAAGGAAGGCAAGGCAAAGGAAGGCAACGCAAGCAAGGCTATGGCAAGGTGAAACAAGGCTAAGGCACGACAACGCACGGCTATGCAATGCACGGCAAGGCAAGGAAAGAGTAACAGAAGGAACGGAAGGGAAGGAAAAGCAAGGCAAGGCAAGTGTAACAAAAGGCACGGCAGGACAAGGGGAAACAAGGGTAAGGCTAGGGAACGCACGGCTAGGCAATGCACGGCCAGGCAAGGAAAGGGTAACGCAAGGCAAGGCACGGTGAGGCAAGGCAAGTCTAATGCACGACAACGCACGGTTAGGCTATGCACGGCAAGGCAAGGAAAGGGTAACGCAAGGCAAGGCACGGTCAGGCGAGGCAAGGCTAATGCACGACAACGCAAGGCTGGGCAATGCACGGCAAGGCAAGCAAACAGTAACGGAAGGCAAGGAAGGCAAGGCAAAGCAAGGCAAGGCAAGGGTAACGGAAGGTACGGTACGGCAAGGGGAAACAATGTTAAGGCACGACAACGCACGGCTAGGGAATGCACGGACAGGCAAGGAAAGGGTAACGCAAGGAAAGGCACGGTGAGGCAAGGCAAGGCTAATGCACGACAACGCACGGCTAGGCAATGCACGGCAAGGCAAGGAAAGGGTAACGCAAGGCAAGGCACGGTCAGGCGAGGCAAGGCTAAGGAATGACAACGCAAGGCTAGGCAATGCACGGAAGGCAAGCAAAGAGTAACGGAAGGCAAGGAAGTCAAGGCAAAGCAAGGCAACGCAAGCAAGTCTATGGCCAGGTGAAACAAGGCTAAGGCACGACAACGCACGGCTAGGCAAGGCAAGGCAAGGTACGGTCAGGGGAGTCAAGGCTAAGGCACGAGAACTCAAGGCTAAGCAATGCACGGAAGGATAGAAAAGAGTAACGGAAGGCATGGAAGGCAAGGGAAAGCAAGGGAAGTCAAGGGTAATTGAAGGAACGGCAAGGTAAGTGGAAACAAGCCTAAGGCACGACTACGCAGGGCTAGGCAATCCTCGGCCAGGCAAGGAAAGGGTAATGCAAGGCAAGGCACGGTCAGGCGAGGCAAGGCTAATGTACGACAACGCAAGGCTAGGCAGTGTACGGTTAGGCAAGGAAAGAGTAACGGAAGGAAAGGAAGGCAAGCAAATCAAGGCAACGCAAGCAAGGCTATGGCAAGGTGAAACAAGGCTAATGCACGACAACGCACGGCTACGCAATGCACGGCAAGGCAAGGAAAGTGTAACGCAAGGCAAGGCACGGTCAGGCGAGGCAAGGCTAATGCACGACAACGCAAGGCTAGGCACTGCACGGCTAGGCAAGGAAAGAGTAACGGAAGGCAAGGCACGGTCAGGCGAGGCCAGGCTAAGGCAGGACAACACAAGGCTACGCAGTGCATGGCAAGGCAAGGAAAGAGTAACGGAAGGAAAGGAAGGCAAGGCATAGCCAGGCAAGGGAAGGGTAATGGAAGGAACGGCACGGCAAGGGGAAACAAGGCTAAGGCACGGCAACGCACGGCTAAGCAATGCACGGCTAGGCAATGCACGGCCAGGCAAGGAAAGGGTAACGCAGGGCAAAGCACGGTCAGGCGAGGGAAGGCTTAGGCACGACAACGCAAGGGTAGGCAATGCACGGAAGGCAAGCAAAGAGTAACGGAAGGCAGGGAAGGCAAGGGAAAGCAAGGGAAGTCAAGGGTAACGGAAGGAACGGCACGGTAAGAGGAAACAAGGCTAAGGCACGGCAACGCACGGCTAGGCAATGCACGGCCAGGCAAGGAAAGGGTAACGCAAGGCAAGTCACCGAGAGGCAAAGCAAGGCTAATGCACGACAACGCACGGCTAGGCAATGCACGGCAAGGCAAGGAAAGGGTAACGCAAGGCAAGGCACGGTCAGGCGAGGCAAGGCTAAGGCACGACAACGCAAGGCTAGGCAATGCACGGAAGGCAAGCAAAGAGTAACGGAAGGCAAGGAATGCAAGGCAAAGCAAGGCAACGCAAGCAAGTCTATGGCAAGGTGAATAAAGGCTAAGGCACGACAACGCAAGGCTAGGCAATGCACGGAAGGCAAGCAAAGAGTAACGGAAGGCAAGGAAGGCAAGGCAACGCAAGGCAACGCAAGCAAGGTTATGGCAAGGTGAAACAAGGTTAATGCACGACAACGCACGGCTAGGCAATGCACGGCCAGGCAAGGAAAGGGTAACGCAAGGCAAGGCACTGTCAGGCGAGGCAAGGCTAAGGCACGACAACGCAAGGCTAGGCAATGCACGGAAGGTAAGCAAAGAGTAACGGAAGGCAAGGAAGGCAAGGGAAAGCAAGGGAAGGCAAGGGTAATGGGAGGAAAGGCAAGGTAAGGGGAAACAAGCCTAAGGCACGACAACGCAGGGCTAGGCAATCCACGGCAAGGGAAGGAAAGGGTAACGCAAGGGAAGGCACTGTCAGGCGAGGCAAGGCTAATGTACGACAACGCAAGGCTAGGCAGTGTACGGTTAGGCAAGGAAAGTGTAACGATAGGAAAAGAAGGCGAGTCAAAGCAAGGCAACGCAAGCAAGGCTATGGCAAAGTGAAACAAGGCTAATGCACGACAACGCACGGCTAGGCAATTCACGGCAACGCAAGGAAAGGGTAACGCAAGGCAAGGCACTGTCAGGCGAGGGAAGGCAAAGGCACGACAACGCAAGGCTAGGCAATGCACGGAAGGTAAGCAAAGAGTAACGGAAGGCAAGGAAAGCGAGGCAAGGTAAGGGTAAGAGAAAGAACGGCACGGCAAGGGGAAACAACGCTAAGGCACGACAACGCAGGGCTAGGCAATGCACGGAAAAGCAAGGAAAGGGTAACGCCAGGCAAGGCACGGTCAGGCAAGGCAAGGCTAATGACCGACAACGCAAGGCTAGGCAGTGCACAGCAAGGCAAGGAAAGAGTAACGGAAGGAAAGGAAGGCAAGGCAAAGCCAGGCAAGGCAAGTTTAACAAAACGTACGGCACGGCAAGGGGAAACCAGGCTAAGGCAACGCACGGCTAGGCAATGCTCGGAAGTCAAGCAAAGAATAACGGAAGTCAAGGAATGCAAGGCAAAGCAAGGCAACGCAAGGAAGTCTATGGCAAGGTGAAAAAAGGCTAAGGCACGACAACGCAAAGGCTACGCAATGCACGGCAAGGCAAGGAAAGGGTAACGCAAGGCAAGGCACGGTCAGGCGAGGGAAGGCTTAGGCACGACAACGCAAGGGTAGGCAAGGCACGGAAGGCAAGAAAAGAGTAACGGAAGGCAAAGAAAGCAAGGGAATGCCAGGCAAGGAAAGGGTAATGGAAGGAACGGCACGGTAAGGGGAAACAAGCCTAAGGCACGACACCGCAGGGCTAGGCAATGCACGGCAAGGCAAGGAAAGGGTAACGCAAGGCAAGGCACGGTCGGGCGAGGCAATACTAATGCACGACAACGCAAGGCTAGGCAGTGTACGGTTAGGCAAGGAAAGAGTAACGGAAGGAAAGGAAGGCAAGGCAAAGGAAGGCAACGCAAGCAAGGCTATGGCAAGGTGAAACAAGGCTAATGCACGACAACGCACGGCTAGGCAATGCACGGCCAGGCAAGGAAAGGGTTACGCAAGGCAAGGCACTGTCAGGCGAGGCAAGGCTAAGGCACGACAACGGAAGGCTAGGCAATGCATGGAAGGTAAGCAAAGAGTAACGGAAGGCAAGGAAGGCAAGGGAAAGCAAGGGAAGGCAAGGGTAATGGAAGGAAAGGCAAGGTAAGGGGAAACAAGCCCAAGGCACGACAACGCAGGGCTAGGCAATCCACGGCAAGGCAACGAAAGGGTAACGCAAGCGAAGGCACGGTCAGGCGAGGCAAGGCTAATGTACGACAACGCAAGGCTAGGCATTGTACGGTTAGGCAAGGAAAGTGTAACGGAAGGAAATGAAGGCGAGGCAAAGCAAGGCAATGCAAGCAAGGCTATGGCAAGGTGAAACAAGGCTAATGCACGACAACGCACGGCTAGGCAATGCACGGCCAGGGAAGGAAAGAGTGACGCAAGGGAAGGCACTGTCAGGCGAGGCAAGGTTAAGGCACGACAACGCAAGGCTAGGCAATGCACGGCAAAGGAATGAAAGGGTAACTCCAGGCAAGACACGGTCAGGCAAGGCAAGGCTAAGGCACGACAAGGCACGGCTAGGCAATGCATGGAAGGCAAGCCAAGAGTAACGGAAGGCAAGAAAGGCAAGGGCAAGCGAGGGAAGGCAAGGGGAACGGAAGGAACGGGACGGTAAGGGGAAACAATGCTAAGGCACGAAAACGCAGGGCTAGGCAATGCACGGCAAGGCAAGGAAGGGGTAACGCAAGGCAAGGCACTGTCAGGCGAGGCAAGGCTAAGGCACGACAACACAAGGCTAGGCAATGCACGGAAGGCATGCAAAGAGTAAAGGAAGGCATGGAAGTCAAGGCAAAGCAAGGCAACGCAAGCAAGGCTATGGCAAGGTGAAACAAGGCTAAGGCACGAGAAGGGACGGCTAGGCAATGCACGGCAAGGCAAGGAAAGGGGAACGCAAGGCAAGGCACGGTCATGCAAGGCAAGAATAACGCATGACAACACAAGGTTGGGCATTGCACGGCAAGGCAAGCAAACAGTAACGCAAGGCAAGGAAAGCAAGGGAAACCAAGGCAAAGCAAGGGTAACGGAAGGCACGGCACCGCAAGGGGAAACAAGGCTAAGGTACGACAACGCACAGCTAGGGAATGCACGGATAGGGAAGGACAGGGCAACGCAAGGCAAGGCACGGTGAGGCAAGGCAACTCTAATGCACGACAACGCACGGCTAGGCAATGCAAAGCAAGGCAAGGAAAGGGTAACGCAAGGGAAGGCACGGTCAAGCGAGGCAAGGCTAAGGCACGACAAAGCAAGGCTAGGCAATGCACGGAAGGCAAGCAAAGAGTGACGGAAGGCAAGGAAGGCAAGGGAAAGCAAGGCAAGGCAAGGGTAACGGAAGGAACGGCTCGGCAAGGGTAAACAAGGCTAAGGCACGGCAACGCACGGCTATGCAATGCACGGCCAGGCAAGGAAAGGGTAACGCAAGGTAAGGCACTGTCAGGCGAGGCAAGGCTAAGGCACGACAACGCAAGGCTAGGCAATGCATGGAAGGTAAGCAAAGAGTAACGGAACGCAAGGAAGGCAAGGGAAAGCAAGAGAAGGCAAGGGTAATGGAAGGAACGGCACGGTAAGGGGAAACAAGGCTAAGGCACGACAACGCAGGGCTAGGCAATGCACGGCAAGGCAAGGAAAGGGTAACGCAAGGCAAGGCACGGTCAGGCGAGGCAAGGCTAATGCACGACAATGCAAGGCTAGGCAATGTACGGTTAGGCAAGGAAAGAGTAACGGAAGGAAAGGAAGGCAAGGCAAAGCAAGGCAACGCAAGCAAGGCTATGGCAAGGTGAAACAAGGCTAATGCACGACAACGCACGGCTAGGCAATGCACGGCCAGGCAAGGAAAGGGTAACCCAAGGCAGGGCATTGTCAGGCGAGGCAAGGCTAAGGCACGAGAACTCAAGGCTAAGCAATGCACGGAAGGTAAGAAAAGAGTTACGGACGGCAAGGAAGGCAAGGGAAAGCAAGGGAAAGCAAGGGTAATGGAAGGAACGGCAAGGTAAGCGGAAACAAGCCTAAGGCACGACTACGCAGGGCTAGGCAATGCACGGCAAGGCAAGGAAAGGGTAACGCAAGGCCAGGCATGGTCAAGCGAGGCAAGGCTAAGGCACGACAACGCAAGGCTAGGTAATGCACGGAAGGCAAGCAAAGAGTAACGGAAGGCAAGGAATGCAAGGCAAATCAAGGCAACGCAAGCAAGTCTATGGCAAGGTGAAAAAAGGCTAAGGCACGACAACACAAGGCTAGGCAATGCACGGAAGGCAAGCAAAGAGTAACGGAAGGCAAGGAAGGCAAGGCAACGCAAGGCAACGCACGCAAGGCTATGATAAGGTGAAACAAGGTTAATGCACGACAACGCACGGCTAGGCAATGCACGGCCAGGCAAGGAAAGGGTAACGCAAGGCAAGGCACTGTCAGGCGAGGCAAGGTTAAGGCACGACAACGCAAGGCTAGGCAATGCACGGCAAGGCAAGCAAAGAGTAACGGAAGGCAAGGAAGGCAAGGGAAAGCAAGGGAAGTCAAGGGTAAGGGAAGCAACGGCACGGCAAGGGGAAACAAGCCTAACGCACGACAACGCACGGCTAGGCAATGCACGGCAAGGCAAGGAAAGAGTAACAAAAGGCAAGGCACGGTCAGGCAAGGCTAATGCACGACAACGCAAGCCTAGGCAATGCACGGCAAGGCAAGGAAAGAGTAACGGAAGGAAAGGAAGGCAAGGCAAAGCAAGAAAGGCAAGTGTAACAAAAGGCACGGCACGGCAAGGGGAAACAAGGCTAAGGAACGGCAACGCATGGCTAGGCAATGCACGGCCAATCAAGGAAAGGGTAACGCAAGGCAAGGCACGGTCAGGCAAGGCAAGAATAAGGCACGACAACACAAGGTTGGGCAATGCACGGCAAGACAAGCAAACAGTAACGGAAGTCAAGGAAGGCAAGGGAAAGTAAGGCAAGGCAAGGGTAACGGACGGTACGGCACGGGAAGGGGAAACAAGGTTAAGGCACGGCAAGGCAAGGCTAGGGAATGCACGGCCAGGCAAGGAAAGGGTAACGCAAGGCAAGGCACGGTGAGGCAAGGCAAGGCTAATGCACGACAACGCACGGCTAGGCAATGCACGGCAAGGCAAGGAAAGGGTAACGCAAGGCAAGGCACGGTCAGGCGAGGCAAGGCTAAGGCACGACAACGCAAGGCTAGGCCATGCACGGACGGCAAGCAAAGAGTAACGGAAGGCAAGGAAGGCAAGGCAAAGCAAGGCAACGCAAGCAAGGCTATGGCAAGGAGAAACAAGGCTAAGGCACGATAACGCACGGCTAGGCAATGCACCGCAAGGCAAGGAAAGGGTAACGCAAGGTAAGGCACTGTCAGGCGAGGCAAGAATAATTCACGACAACACAAGGTTGGGCAATGCACGGCAAGGCAAGCAAAGAGTAACGGAAGGCAAGGAATGCAAGGGAAAGCAAGGCAAGGCAAGGGTAACGGAAGGTACGGCACGGCAAGGAGAAACAAGGCTAAGGCACGACAACGCACGGCTAGGGAATGCACGGACAGGCAAGGAAAGGGTAACGCAAGGCAAGGCACGGTGAGGCAAGGCAAGGCTAATGCACGACAACGCACGGCTAGGCAATGCACGGCAAGGCAAGGAAAGAGTAACGGAAGGAAAGGAAGGCAAGGCAAAGCAAGGCAATTCAAGTGTAACAAAAGGCACGGCACGGCAAGGGGAAACAAGGCTAAGGAACGGCAACGCACGGCTAGGCAATGCACGGCCAGGCAAGGAAAGGGTAACGCAAGGCAAGGCACGGTGAGGCAAGGCAAGGCTAATGCACGACAACGCACGGCTAGGCAATGCATGGCAAGGCAAGGAAAGGGTAACGCAAGGCAAGGCACGGTCAGGTGAGGCAAGGCTAAGGCACGACAACGCAAGGCTAGGCCATGCACGCACGGCAAGCAAAGAGTAACGGAAGGCAAGGAAGGCAAGGCAAAGCAAGGTAACGCAAGCAAGGCTATGGCAAGGTGAAACAAGGCTAAGGCACGAAAACGCACGTCTATGCAATGCACGGCAAGGCAAGGAAAGAGTAACAGAAGGAACGGAAGGCAAGTAAAAGCAAGGCAAGGCAAGTGTAACAAAAGGCACGGCAGGGCAAGGGGAAACAAGGCTAAGGGAAGGGAACGCACGGCTAGGCAATGCACGGCCAGGCAAGGAAAGGGTAACGCAAGGAACGGCACGGTGCGGCAAGGCAAGTCTAATGCACGACAACGCACGGTTAGGCTATGCACGGCAAGGCAAGGAAAGGGTAACGCAAGGCAAGGCACGGTCAGGCGAGGCAAGGCTAAGGCACGACAACGCAAGGCTGGGCAATGCACGGCAAGGCAAGCAAACAGTAACGGAAGGCAAGGAAGTCAAGGCAAAGCAAGGCAACGCAAGCAAGTCTATGGCAAGGTGAAACAAGGCTAAGGCACGACAACGCACGGCTAGGCAATGCAAGGCAAGGCACGGTCAGGGGAGTCAAGGCTAAGGCACGAAAACACAAGCCTAGGCAATGCACGGAAGGCAATTAAAGAGTAACGGAAGGCAAGGAAGGCAAGGGAAAGCAAGGCAAGGAAAGGGTAACGGAAGGAACGGCACGGCAAGGGGAACCAAGGCTAAGGCACGACAACGCACGGATAGGCAATGAACGGCAAGGCAAGGAAAGGGTAAGGCAAGTCAAGGCACGGTCCGGGAAGGCAATGCTAATGCACGACAACGCAAGGCTCTGCAATGCACGTCAAGGCAAATAAAGAGTAACAGACGGAACGGAAGGCAAGGCAAAGCAAGGCAACGCAAGTGTAACAAAAGGCACGGCACGGCAAGGGGAAACAAGGCTAAGGCAAGGCAACGCACGGCTTGCCAATGCACGCCCAGACAAGGAAAGGGTAACGCAAGGCAAGGCACGGTGAAGCAAGGCAAGTCTAATGCACGACAACGCACGGTTAGGCAATGCACGGCAAGGCAAAGAAAGGGTAACGCAAGGCAATGCACGGTCAGGCGATGCAAGGCTAAGGCACGACAACGCAAGGCTAGGCAATGCTCGGAAGGCAAGCAAAGAGTAACGGAAGGCAAGGAAGGCAAGGCAAAGCAAGGCAACACAACCAAGGCTATGGCAAGGTGAAACAAGGCTAAGGCACGACAACGCACGGCCAGGCAATGCACGGCAAGGCAAGGAAAGGGTAACGCAAGGCAAGGCACGGTCAGGCGAGTCAAGGCTAAGGCACGACAGGGCAAGGCTAGGCAATGCACGGAAGGCAAGCAAAGAGTAACGGAAGGCAAGGAAAGCAAGGGAAAGCAATGCAAGGCAAGGGTAAGCGATGGAACGGCACGGCAAGGGCAAACAAGGCTAAGGCAGGACAACGCACGGCTAGGCAATGCACGGCAAGGCAAGGAAAGGGTAATGCAAGGCAAGGCAGGGTTATTCAAGGCTAATGCACGACAACGCAAGCCTAGGCAACGCACGGCAAGGCAAGCAAAGAGTAACGGAAGGAATGGAAGGCAAGGCAAAGCAAGGCAAGGCAAGTGTAACAAAAGGCACGGTACGGCAAAGGGAAACAAGGCTAAGGCACGGCAACGCACGGCTAGGCAATGCACGGCCAGGCAAGGAAAGGGTAACGCAAGGCAAGGCACGGTCAGGCAAGGCAAGAATAAGGCACGACAACACAAGGTTGCGCAATGCACGGCAAGACAAGCAAACAGTAACGGAAGTCAAGGAAGGCAAGGGAAAGTAAGGCAAGGCAAGGGTAACGGACGGTACGGCACAGCAAGGGGAAACAAGGTTAAGGCACGACAACGCACGGCTAGGGAATGCACGGCCAGGCAAGGAAAGGGTAACGCAAGGCAAGGCACGGTGAGGCAAGGCAAGGCTAATGCACGACAACGCACGGCTAGGCAATGCACGGCAAGGCAAGGAAAGGGTAACGCAAGGCAAGGCACGGTCAGGCGAGGCAAGGCTAAGGCACGACAACGCAAGGCTAGGCAATGCACGGAAGGCAAGCAAAGAGTAACGGAAGGCAAGGAAAGCAAGGCAAGGCAAGGGTAAGGGAAGGAACGGCACGGCAAGGGGAAACAAGGCTAAGGCACGACAACGCACGGCTAGGCAATGCACGGCAAGGCAAGGAAAGGGTAACGCAAGGCAAGGCACAGTCAGGCAAGGCTAATGCAAGACAATGCAAGCCTAGGCAATGCACGGCAAGGCAAGGAAAGAGTAACGGAAGGGAAGGTAGGCAAGGCAAAGCAAGGCAAGGCAAGTGTAAACAAAAGGCACGGCACGGCAAGGGGAAACAAGGCTAAGGCACGACAACGCACGGCTAGGCAATGCACGGCAAGGCAAGGGAAGGGTAACGCAAGGGAAGGCCCGGTCAGGTGAGGCAAGGCTAATGCACGACAACACAAGGCTAGGCAATGCACGGAAGGCAAGTAAAGAGTAACGGAAGGCAAGGAAGGCAAGGAAAAGCAAGGCAAGGTAAATGTAACGGAAGGACTGGCACGGCAAGGGGAAACAAGGCTAAGGCACGACAACGCACGGCTAGGCAATGCACGGCAAGGCAAGGAAAGGGTAACGCAAGGCAAGGCACGGTCAGGCAAGGCAATGCTAATGCACGACAACGCAATGCTCTGCAATGCACGGCAAGGCAAGGAAAGACTAACAGAAGGAACGGAAGGCAAGGCAAAGCAAGCTAAGGCAAGTGTAACAAAAGGCACGGCACGGGAAGGGGAAACAAGGCTAAGGCAAGGCAACGCACGGCTAGGCAATGCACGGCCAGGCAAGGAAAGGGTAACGCAAAGCAAGGCACGGTGAGGCAAGGCAAGTCTAATGCACGACAACGCACGGTTAGGCTATGCACGGCAAGGCAAGGAAAGGGAACCGCAAGGAAAGGCACGGTCAGGCGAGGCAAGGTTAAGGCACGACAACGCACGGCTAGGCAATGCACGGCAAGGCAAGGAAAGGGTAACGCAAGGCAAGGCACGGTCAGGCGAGTCAAAGCTAAGGCACGACAACGCAAGGCTAGGCAATGCACGGAAGGCAAGCAAAGAGTAACGGAAGGCAAGGAAAGCAAGGGAAGGCAATGCAAGGCAAGGGTAAGGGATGGATCGGCACGGCAAGGGCAAACAAGGCTAAGGCAGGACAACGCACGGCTAGTCAATGCACGGCAAAGCAAGGAAAGCGTAACGCAAGGCAAGGTACGGTCATTCAAGGCTAATGCACGACAACGCAAGCCTAGGCAATGCACGGCAAGGCAAGGAAAGAGTAACGGAAGGAAAGGAAGGCAAGGCAAAGCAAGGCAAGGCAAGTGTAACAAAAGGCACAGCACGGCAAGGGGAAACAAGGCTAAGGAACGGCAACGCACGGCTAGGCAATGCACGGCCAGGCAAGGAAAGGGTAACGCAAGGCAAGGCACAGTGAGGCAAGGGAAGGCTAATGCACGACAACGCACGGTTAGGCAATGCATGGCAAGGCAAGGAAAGGGTAACGCAAGGCAAGGCACGGTCAGGCGAGGCAAGGCTAAGGCAAGACAACGCAAGGCTAGGCCATGCACGGACGGCAAGCAAAGAGTAACGGAAGGCAAGGAAGGCAAGGCAAAGCAAGGCAACGCAAGCAAGGCTATGGCAAGGTGAAACAAGGCTAAGGCACGACAACGCACGTCTATGCAATGCACGGCAAGGCAAGGAAAGAGTATCAGAAGGAACGGAAGGCAAGGAAAAGCAAGGCAAGGCAAGTGTAACAAAAGGCAAGGCAGGGCAAGGGGAAACAAGGCTAAGGCAAGGGAACGCACGGCTAGGCAATGCACGGCCAGGCAAGGAAAGGGTAACGCAAGGCAAGGCACGGTGAGGCAAGGCAAGTCTAATGCACGACAACGCACGGTTAGGCTATGCATGGCAAGGCAAGGAAAGGGTAACGCAAGGCAAGGCACGGTCAGGCGAGGCAAGGCTAAGGCACGACAACGCAAGGCTGGGCAATGCACGGCAAGGCAAGCAAACAGTAACGGAAGGCAAGGAAGGCAAGGCAAAGCAAGGCAAGGCAAGGGTAACGGAAGGTACGGTACGGCAAGGGGAAACAATGTTAAGGCACGACAACGCACGGCTAGGGAATGCACGGACAGGCAAGGAAAGGGTAACGCAAGGAAAGGCACGGTGAGGCAAGGCAAGGCTAATGCACGACAACGCACGGCTAGGCAATGCACGGCAAGGCAAGGAAAGGGTAACGCAAGGCAAGGCACGGTCAGTCGAGGGAAGGCTAAGGCACGATAACGCAAGGCTAGGCAATGCACGGAAGGCAAGCAAAGAGTAACGGAAGGCAAGGAAGTCAAGGCAAAGCAAGGCAACGCAAGCAAGTCTATGGCCGGGTGAAACAAGGCTAAGGCACGACAACGCAGGGCTAGGCAATGCAAGGTAAGGTACGGTCAGGGGAGTCAAGGCTAAGGCACGAGAACTCAAGGCTAAGCAATGCACGGAAGGAAAGAAAAGAGTAACGGAAGGCATGGAAGGCAAGGGAAAGCAAGGGAAGTCAAGGGTAATTGAAGGAACGGCAAGGTAAGGGGAAACAAACCTAAGGCACGACTACGCAGGGCTAGGCAATCCTCGGCCAGGCAAGGAAAGGGTAACGCAAGGCAAGGCACGGTCAGGCGAGGCAAGGCTAATGTACGACAACGCAAGGCTAGGCAGTGTACGGTTAGGCAAGGAAAGAGTAACGGAAGGAAAGGAAGGCAAGCAAATCAAGGCAACGCAAGCAAGGCTATGGCAAGGTGAAACAAGGCTAACGCACGACAACTCACGGCTAGGCAATGCACGGCAAGGCAAGGAAAGTGTAACGCAAGGCAAGGCACGGTCAGGCGAGGCAAGGCTAATGCACGACAACGCAAGGCTAGGCACTGCACGGCTAGGCAAGGAAAGAGTAACGGAAGGCAAGGCACGGTCAGGCGAGGCCAGGCTAAGGCAGGACAACGCAAGGCTACGCAGTGCATGGCAAGGCAAGGAAAGAGTAACGGAAGGAAAGGAAGGCAAGGCATAGCCAGGCAAGGGAAGGGTAATGGAAGGAACGGCACGGCAAGGGGAAACAAGGCTAAGGCACCGCAACGCACGGCTAAGCAATGCACGGCTAGGCAATGCACGGCCAGGCAAGGAAAGGGTAACGCAGGGCAAGGCACGGTCAGGCGAGGGAAGGCTTAGGCACGACAACGCAAGGGTAGGCAATGCACGGAAGGCAAGCAAAGAGTAACGGAAGGCAGGGAAGGCAAGGGAAAGCAAGGGAAGTCAAGGGTAACGGAAGGAACGGCACGGTAAGAGGAAACAAGGCTAAGGCACGGCAACGCACGGCTAGGCAATGCACGGCCAGGCAAGGAAAGGGTAACGCAAGGCAAGTCACCGAGAGGCAAAGCAAGGCTAATGCACGACAACGCACGGCTAGGCAATGCACGGCAAGGCAAGGAAAGGGTAACGCAAGGCAAGGCACGGTCAGGCGAGGCAAGGCTAAGGCACGACAACGCAAGGCTAGGCAATGCACGGAAAGCAAGCAAAGAGTAACGGAAGGCAAGGAATGCAAGGCAAAGCAAGGCAACGCAAGCAAGTCTATGGCAAGGTGAAAAAAGGCTAAGGCACGACAACGCAAGGCTAGGCAATGCACGGAAGGCAAGCAAAGAGTAACGGAAGGCAAGGATGGCAAGGCAACGCAAGGCAACGCAAGCAAGTTTATGGCAAGGTGAAACAAGGTTAATGCACGACAACGCACGGCTAGGCAATGCACGGCCAGGCAAGGAAAGGGTAACGCAAGGCAAGGCACTGTCAGGCGAGGCAAGGCTAAGGCACGACAACGCAAGGCTAGGCAATGCACGGAAGGTAAGCAAAGAGTAACGGAAGGCAAGGAAGGCAAGGGAAAGCAAGGGAAGGCAAGGGTAATGGGAGGAAAGGCAAGGTAAGGGGAAACAAGCCTAAGGCACGACAACGCAGGGCTAGGCAATCCACGGCAAGGGAAGGAAAGGGTAACGCAAGGGAAGGCACGGTCAGGCGAGGCAAGGCTAATGTACGACAACGCAAGGCTAGGCAGTGTACGGTTAGGCAAGGAAAGTGTAACGGAAGGAAAAGAAGGCGAGTCAAAGCAAGGCAACGCAAGCAAGGCTATGGCAAGGTGAAACAAGGCTAATGCACGACAACGCACGGCTAGGCAATGCACGGCCAGGGAAGGAAAGGGTGACGCAAGGCAAGGAACTGTCAGGCGAGGCAAGGCTAAGGCACGACAACGCAAGGCTAGGCAATGCACGGAAAGTAAGCAAAGAGTAACGGAAGGCAAGGAAAGCAAGGGAAAGCAAGGCAAGTATAGGTAAGGGAAGGAACAGCACGGCAAGGGGAAACAAGGCTAAGGCACGACAACGCACGGCTAGTCAATGCACGGCAAGGCAAGGAAAGGGTAACGCCAGGGAAGGAACGGCCAGGCAAGGCAAGGCTAATGCACGACAACGCAAGGCTAGTCAATGCAAGGAAGGCAAGCAAAGAGTAACGGAAGGCAAGGAATGCAAGGCAAAGGAAGGCAACGCAAGCAAGGCTATGGCAAGGTGAAAAAAGGCTAATGCACGACAACGCAAGCATAGGCAATGCACGGCAAGGCAAGGAAAGAGTAACGGAAGGAAAGGAAGGCAAGGCAAAGCAAGGCAAGGCAAGTGAAACAAAAGGCACGGCACGGCAAGGGGAAACAAGGCTAAGGCACGACAACGCACGGCTAGGCAATGCACGGCAAGGCAAGGGAAGGGTAACGCAAGGGAAGGCCCGGTCAGGTGAGGCAAGGCTAATGCACGACAACACAAGGCTAGGCAATGCACGGAAGGCAAGTAAAGAGTAACGGAAGGCAAGGAAGGCAAGGAAAAGCAAGGCAAGGTAAATGTAACGGAAGGACTGGCACGGCAAGGGGAAACAAGGCTAAGGCACGACAACGCACGGCTAGGCAATGCACGGCAAGGCAAGGAAAGGGTAACGCAAGGCAAGGCACGGTCAGGCAAGGCAATGCTAATGCACGACAACGCAATGCTCTGCAATGCACGGCAAGGCAAGGAAAGACTAACAGAAGGAACGGAAGGCAAGGCAAAGCAAGGTAAGGCAAGTGTAACAAAAGGCACGGCACGGGAAGGGGAAACAAGGCTAAGGCAAGGCAACGCACGGCTAGGCAATGCACGGCCAGGCAAGGAAAGGGTAACGCAAAGCAAGGCACGGTGAGGCAAGGCAAGTCTAATGCACGACAACGCACGGTTAGGCTATGCACGGCAAGGCAAGGAAAGGGAACCGCAAGGAAAGGCACGGTCAGGCGAGGCAAGGTTAAGGCACGACAACGCACGGCTAGGCAATGCACGGCAAGGCAAGGAAAGGGTAACGCAAGGCAAGGCACGGTCAGGCGAGTCAAAGCTAAGGCACGACAACGCAAGGCTAGTCAATGCACGGAAGGCAAGTAAAGAGTAACGGAAGGCAAGGAAAGCAAGGGAAGGCAATGCAAGGCAAGGGTAAGGGATGGAACGGCACGGCAAGGCCAAACAAGGCTAAGGCAGGACAACGCACGGCTAGGCAATGCACGGCAAAGCAAGGACAGCGTAACGCAAGGCAAGGTACGGTCATTCAAGGCTAATGCACGACAACGCAAGCCTAGGCAATGCACGGCAAGGCAAGGAAAGAGTAACGGAAGGAAAGGAAGGCAAGGCAAAGCAAGGCAAGGCAAGTGTAACAAAAGGCACAGCACGGCAAGGGGAAACAAGGCTAAGGAACGGCAACGCACGGCTAGGCAATGCACGGCCAGGCAAGGAAAGGGTAACGCAAGGCAAGGCACAGTGAGGCAAGGGAAGGCTAATGCACGACAACGCACGGTTAGGCAATGCATGGCAAGGCAAGGAAAGGGTAACGCAAGGCAAGGCACGGTCAGGCGAGGCAAGGCTAAGGCACGACAACGCAAGGCTAGGCCATGCACGGACGGCAAGCAAAGAGTAACGGAAGGCAAGGAAGGCAAGGCAAAGAAAGGCAACGCAAGCAAGGCTATGGCAAGGTGAAACAAGGCTAAGGCACGACAACGCACGTCTATGCAATGCACGGCAAGGCAAGGAAAGAGTATCAGAAGGAACGGAAGGCAAGGAAAAGCAAGGCAAGGCAAGTGTAACAAAAGGCAAGGCAGGGCAAGGGGAAACAAGGCTAAGGCAAGGGAACGCACGGCTAGGCAATGCACGGCCAGGCAAGGAAAGGGTAACGCAAGGCAAGGCACGGTGAGGCAAGGCAAGTCTAATGCACGACAACGCACGGTTAGGCTATGCATGGCAAGGCAAGGAAAGGGTAACGCAAGGCAAGGCACGGTCAGGCGAGGCAAGGCTAAGGCACGACAACGCAAGGCTGGGCAATGCACGGCAAGGCAAGCAAACAGTAACGGAAGGCAAGGAAGGCAAGGCAAAGCAAGGCAAGGCAAGGGTAACGGAAGGTACGGCACGGCAAGGGGAAACAATGTTAAGGCACGACAACGCACGGCTAGGGAATGCACGGACAGGCAAGGAAAGGGTAACGCAAGGAAAGGCACGGTGAGGCAAGGCAAGGCTAATGCACGACAACGCACGGCTAGGCAATGCACGGCAAGGCAAGGAAAGGGTAACGCAAGGCAAGGCACGGTCTGTCGAGGGAAGGCTAAGGCACGATAACGCAAGGCTAGGCAATGCACGGAAGGCAAGCAAAGAGTAACGGAAGGCAAGGAAGTCAAGGCAAAGCAAGGCAACGCAAGCAAGTCTATGGCCGGGTGAAACAAGGCTAAGGCACGACAACGCAGGGCTAGGCAATGCAAGGTAAGGTACGGTCAGGGGAGTCAAGGCTAAGGCACGAGAACTCAAGGCTAAGCAATGCACGGAAGGAAAGAAAAGAGTAACGGAAGGCATGGAAGGCAAGGGAAAGCAAGGGATGTCAAGGGTAATTGAAGGAACGGCAAGGTAAGGGGAAACAAACCTAAGGCACGACTACGCAGGGCTAGGCAATCCTCGGCCAGGCAAGGAAAGGGTAACGCAAGGCAAGGCACGGTCAGGCGAGGCAAGGCTAATGTACGACAACGCAAGGCTAGGCAGTGTACGGTTAGGCAAGGAAAGAGTAACGGAAGGAAAGGAAGGCAAGCAAATCAAGGCAACGCAAGCAAGGCTATGGCAAGGTGAAACAAGGCTAACGCACGACAACTCACGGCTAGGCAATGCACGGCAAGGCAAGGAAAGTGTAACGCAAGGCAAGGCACGGTCAGGCGAGGCAAGGCTAATGCACGACAACGCAAGGCTAGGCACTGCACGGCTAGGCAAGGAAAGAGTAACGGAAGGCAAGGCACGGTCAGGCGAGGCCAGGCTAAGGCAGGACAACGCAAGGCTACGCAGTGCATGGCAAGGCAAGGAAAGAGTAACGGAAGGAAAGGAAGGCAAGGCATAGCCAGGCAAGGGAAGGGTAATGGAAGGAACGGCACGGCAAGGGGAAACAAGGCTAAGGCACCGCAACGCACGGCTAAGCAATGCACGGCTAGGCAATGCACGGCCAGGCAAGGAAAGGGTAACGCAGGGCAAGGCACGGTCAGGCGAGGGAAGGCTTAGGCACGACAACGCAAGGGTAGGCAATGCACGGAAGGCAAGCAAAGAGTAACGGAAGGCAGGGAAGGCAAGGGAAAGCAAGGGAAGTCAAGGGTAACGGAAGGAACGGCACGGTAAGAGGAAACAAGGCTAAGGTACGGCAACGCACGGCTAGGCAATGCACGGCCAGGCAAGGAAAGGGTAACGCAAGGCAAGGCACTGTCAGGCGAGGCAAGGCTAAGGCACGACAACGCAAGGCTAGGCAATGCACGGAAAGTAAGCAAAGAGTAACGGAAGGCAAGGAAAGCAAGGGAAAGCAAGGCAAGTATAGGTAAGGGAAGGAACAGCACGGCAAGGGGAAACAAGGCTAAGGCACGACAACGCACGGCTAGTCAATGCACGGCAAGGCAAGGAAAGGGTAACGCCAGGGAAGGAACGGCCAGGCAAGGCAAGGCTAATGCAAGACAACGCACGGCTAGGCAATGCACGGCAAGGGAATGAAAGGGTAACTCCAGGCAAGACACGGTCAGGAAAGTCAAGGCTAATGCACGACAACGCAAGGCTAGTCAATGCAAGGAAGGCAAGCAAAGAGTAACGGAAGGCAAGGAATGCAAGGCAAAGGAAGGCAACGCAAGCAAGGCTATGGCAAGGTGAAAAAAGGGAAAGGCACGACAACGCAAAGCTAGGCAATGCACGGAAGGCAAGCAAAGAGTAACGCAAGGCAAGGGCGGAACGGAAATGCAAGGCACCGCAAGGAGAAACAAGGCTAAGGCACGACAACGCAAGGCTAGGCAGTGTACGGTTAGGCAAGGAAAGTGTAACGGAAGGAAAGGAAGGCGAGGCAAAGCAAGGCAACGCAAGCAAGGCTATGGCAAGGTGAAACAAGGCTAATGCACGACAACGCACGGCTAGGCAATGCACGGCCAGGGAAGGAAAGGGTGACGCAAGGCAAGGCACTATCAGACGAGGCAAGGTTAAGGCACGACAACGCAAGGCTAGGCAATGCACGGAAGGTAAGCAAAGACTAACGGAAGGCAAGGAAAGCAAGGGAAAGCAAGGCAAGCTATAGGCAAGGGAAGGAACAGCACGGCAAGGGGAAACAAGGCTAAGGCACGACAACGCACGGCTAGTCAATGCACGGCAAGGCAAGGAAAGGGTAACGCAAGGCAAGGCACTGTCAGGCGAGGCAAGGCTAAGGCACGACAACGAAAGGCTAGGCAATGCATTGAACGTAAGCAAAGAGTAACGGAAGGGAAGGAAAGCAAGGGAAAGCAAAGCAAGGTAAGGGTAAGAGAAGGAACTGCACTGCAAGGGGAAACAAGGCTAAGGCACGACAACGCAGGGCTAGACAATGCACGGAAAGGCAAGGAAAGGGTAACGCCAGGGAAGGAATGGTCAGGCAAGGCAAGGCTAATGCACGACACCGCACGGCTAGGCAATGCACGGCAAGGGAAAGAAAGGGTAACGCAAGGCAAGGCACTGTCAGGCGAGGCAAGGCTAAGGCACGACAACGCAAGGCTAGGCAATGCACGGAAGGTAAGCAAAGAGTAACGGAAGGCAAGGAAAGCAAGGGAAAGCAAGGCAAGGTAAGGGTAAGAGAAGGAACGGCACGGCAAGGGGAAACAACGCTAAGGCACGACAACGCAGGGCTAGGCAATGCACGGAAAAGCAAGGAAAGGGTAACGCCAGGCAAGGCACGGTCAGGCAAGGCAAGGCTAATGAACGACAACGCAAGGCTAGGCAATGCACGGAAGGCAAGCAAAGAGTAACGGAAGGCAAGGAAGGCAAGGCAAAGCCAGGCAAGGCAAGTTTAACAAAACGCACGGCACGGCAAGGGGAAACCAGGCTAAGGCACGGCAACGCACGGCTAGGCAATGCTCGGAAGTCAAGCAAAGAATAACGGAAGTCAAGGAATGCAAGGCAAAGCAAGGCAACGCAAGCAATTCTATGGCAAGGTGAAAAAATGCTAAGGCACGACAACGCACGGCTAGGCAATGCACGGCAAGGCAAGGAAAGGGTAACGCAAGGCAAGGCACGGTCAGGCGAGGGAAGGCTTATTCACGACAACGCAAGGGTAGGCAAAGCACGGAAGGCAAGAAAAGAGTAACGGAAGGCAAAGAAAGCAAGGGAATGCCAAGCAAGGAAAGGGTAATGGAAGGAAAGGCAAGGTAAGGGGAAACAAGGCAATGCACGGAAGGCAAGCAAATAGTAACGGAAGGCAAGGAAGGCAAGGGAAAGAAAGGTAAGGCAAGGGTAATGGAAGGAACGGCACGGTAAGGGGAAACAAGGCTAAGGCACGACAACGCAGGGCTAGGCAATGCACGGCAAGGCAGGGAAATGGTAACGCAACGCAAGGCACGGTCAGTCGAGGCAAGGTTAATGCACGACAATGCAAGGGTAGGCAGTGTACGGCTAGGCAAGGAAAGAGTAAGGGAAGGAAAGGAAGGCAAGGCAAAGCAAGGCAAGGCAAGTGTAACAAACGGCAAGGCACGGCAAGGGGAAACAAGGCTAAGGCACGGCAACGCACGGCTAGGAAATGCACGGCCAATCAAGGAAAGGGTAACGCAAGGCAAGGCACGGTGAGGCAAGGCATGGCTAATGCACGACAACGCACGGTTAGGCAATGCACGGCAAGGCAAGGAAAGGGTAACGCAAGGCAAGGCACGGTCAGGCGAGGCAAGGTTAAGGAACGACAACGCAAGGCTAGGCAATGCACGGAAGGCAAGCCAAGAGTAACGGAAGGCAAGGAAGGCAAGGCAAAGCAAGGCAACGCAAGCAAGGCTATGGCAAGGTGAAACAAGGCTAAGGCACGAGAACGGACGGCTAGGTAATGCACGGCAAGGCAAGGAAAGGGGAACGCAAGGCAAGGCACGGTCATGCAAGGCAAGAATAACGCATGACAACACAAGGTTGGGCAATGCACGGCAAGGCAAGCAAACAGTAACGCAAGGCAAGGAAGGCAAGGGAAACCAAGGCAAAGCAAGGGTAACGGAAGGCACGGCACCGCAAGGGGAAACAAGGCTAAGGAACGACAACGCACAGCTAGGGAATGCACGGATAGGGAAGGACAGGGCAACGCAAGGCAAGGCACGGTCAGGCGAGGCAAGGCTAAGGCACGACAACGCACGGCTATGCAATGCACGGAAAGGCAAGGAAAGGGTAACGCAATGCAAGGCACGGTCAGGCGAGGCAAGGCTAAGGCACGACAACGCAAGGCTAGTCAATGCAAGGAAGGCAAGCAAAGAGTAACGGAAGGCAAGGAATGCAAGGCAAAGGAAGGAAACGCAAGCAAGGCTATGGCAAGGTGAAAAAAGGCTAAGGCACGACAACGCAAAGCTAGGCAATGCACGGAAGGCAAGCAAAGAGTAACGGAAGGCAAGGGCGGAACGGAAATGCAAGGCACCGCAAGGAGAAACAAGGCTAAGGCACGACAACGCACGGCTAGGCAATGCACGGCAACGCAAGAAAAGGGTAACGCAAGGCAAGGCACTGTCAGGCGAGCGAAGGCTAAGGCACGACAACGCACGGCTAGGCAATGCACGGCAAGGCAAGAAAAGAGTAACGGAAGGCAAAGAAAGCAAGGGAATGCCAAGCAAGGAAAGGGTAATGGAAGGAACGGAACGGTAAGGGGAAACAAGCCTAAGGCACGACACCGCAGGGCGAGGCAATGCACGGCAAGGCAAGGAAAGGGTAACGCAAGGCAAGGCACGGTCAGGCGAGGCAACGATAATGCACGACAACGCAAGGCTAGGCAGTGTACGGTTAGGCAAGGAAAGAGTAACGGAAGGAAAGGAAGGCAAGGCAAAGCAAGGCAACGCAAGCAAGGCTATGGCAAGGTGAAACAAGGCTAATGCACGACAACGCACGGCTAGGCAATGCACGGCCAGGCAAGGAAAGGGTAACGCAAGGCAAGGCACTGTCAGGCGAGGCAAGGCTAAGGCACGACAAAGGAAGGCTAGGCAATGCACGGAAGGTAAGCAAAGAGTAACGGAAGGCAAGGAAGGCAAGGGAAAGCAAGGGAAGGCAAGGGTAATGGAAGGAAAGGCAAGGTAAGGGGAAACAAGCCTAAGGCACGACAACGCAGGGCTACGGAATCCACGGCAAGGCAAGGAAAGGGTAACGCAAGCGAAGGCACGGTCAGGCGAGGCAAGGCTAATGTACGACAACGCAAGGCTAGGCAGTGTACGGTTAGGCAAGGAAAGTGTAACGGAAGGAAAGGAAGGCGAGGCAAAGCAAGGCAACGCAAGCAAGGCTATGGCAAGGTGAAACAAGGCTAATGCACGACAACGCACGGCTAGGCAATGCACGGCCAGGGAAGGAAAGGGTGACGCAAGGCAAGGCACGGTCAGGCGAGGCAAGGCTAAGGCACGACAACGCAAGGCTGGGCAATGCACGGCAAGGCAAGCAAACAGTAACGGAAGGCAAGGAAGGCAAGGCAAAGCAAGGCAAGGCAAGGGTAACGGAAGGTACGGTACGGCAAGGGGAAACAATGTTAAGGCACGACAACGCACGGCTAGGGAATGCACGGACAGGCAAGGAAAGGGTAACGCAAGGAAAGGCACGGTGAGGCAAGGCAAGGCTAATGCACGACAACGCACGGCTAGGCAATGCACGGCAAGGCAAGGAAAGGGTAACGCAAGGCAAGGCACGGTCAGTCGAGGGAAGGCTAAGGCACGATAACGCAAGGCTAGGCAATGCACGGAAGGCAAGCAAAGAGTAACGGAAGGCAAGGAAGTCAAGGCAAAGCAAGGCAACGCAAGCAAGTCTATGGCCGGGTGAAACAAGGCTAAGGCACGACAACGCACGTCTAGGCAATGCAAGGTAAGGTACGGTCAGGGGAGTCAAGGCTAAGGCACGAGAACTCAAGGCTAAGCAATGCACGGAAGGAAAGAAAAGAGTAACGGAAGGCATGGAAGGCAAGGGAAAGCAAGGGAAGTCAAGGGTAATTGAAGGAACGGCAAGGTAAGGGGAAACAAACCTAAGGCACGACTACGCAGGGCTAGGCAATCCTCGGCCAGGCAAGGAAAGGGTAACGCAAGGCAAGGCACGGTCAGGCGAGGCAAGGCTAATGTACGACAACGCAAGGCTAGGCAGTGTACGGTTAGGCAAGGAAAGAGTAACGGAAGGAAAGGAAGGCAAGCAAATCAAGGCAACGCAAGCAAGGCTATGGCAAGGTGAAACAAGGCTAACGCACGACAACTCACGGCTAGGCAATGCACGGCAAGGCAAGGAAAGTGTAACGCAAGGCAAGGCACGGTCAGGCGAGGCAAGGCTAATGCACGACAACGCAAGGCTAGGCACTGCACGGCTAGGCAAGGAAAGAGTAACGGAAGGCAAGGCACGGTCAGGCGAGGCCAGGCTAAGGCAGGACAACGCAAGGCTACGCAGTGCATGGCAAGGCAAGGAAAGAGTAACGGAAGGAAAGGAAGGCAAGGCATAGCCAGGCAAGGGAAGGGTAATGGAAGGAACGGCACGGCAAGGGGAAACAAGGCTAAGGCACCGCAACGCACGGCTAAGCAATGCACGGCTAGGCAATGCACGGCCAGGCAAGGAAAGGGTAACGCAGGGCAAGGCACGGTCAGGCGAGGGAAGGCTTAGGCACGACAACGCAAGGGTAGGCAATGCACGGAAGGCAAGCAAAGAGTAACGGAAGGCAGGGAAGGCAAGGGAAAGCAAGGGAAGTCAAGGGTAACGGAAGGAACGGCACGGTAAGAGGAAACAAGGCTAAGGCACGGCAACGCACGGCTAGGCAATGCACGGCCAGGCAAGGAAAGGGTAACGCAAGGCAAGTCACCGAGAGGCAAAGCAAGGCTAATGCACGACAACGCACGGCTAGGCAATGCACGGCAAGGCAAGGAAAGGGTAACGCAAGGCAAGGCACGGTCAGGCGAGGCAAGGCTAAGGCACGACAACGCAAGGCTAGGCAATGCACGGAAAGCAAGCAAAGAGTAACGGAAGGCAAGGAATGCAAGGCAAAGCAAGGCAACGCAAGCAAGTCTATGGCAAGGTGAAAAAAGGCTAAGGCACGACAACGCAAGGCTAGGCAATGCACGGAAGGCAAGCAAAGAGTAACGGAAGGCAAGGAAGGCAAGGCAACGCAAGGCAACGCAAGCAAGTTTATGGCAAGGTGAAACAAGGTTAATGCACGACAACGCACGGCTAGGCAATGCACGGCCAGGCAAGGAAAGGGTAACGCAAGGCAAGGCACTGTCAGGCGAGGCAAGGCTAAGGCACGACAACGCAAGGCTAGGCAATGCACGGAAGGTAAGCAAAGAGTAACGGAAGGCAAGGAAGGCAAGGGAAAGCAAGGGAAGGCAAGGGTAATGGGAGGAAAGGCAAGGTAAGGGGAAACAAGCCTAAGGCACGACAACGCAGGGCTAGGCAATCCACGGCAAGGGAAGGAAAGGGTAACGCAAGGGAAGGCACGGTCAGGCGAGGCAAGGCTAATGTACGACAACGCAAGGCTAGGCAGTGTACGGTTAGGCAAGGAAAGTGTAACGGAAGGAAAAGAAGGCGAGTCAAAGCAAGGCAACGCAAGCAAGGCTATGGCAAGGTGAAACAAGGCTAATGCACGACAACGCACGGCTAGGCAATGCACGGCCAGGGAAGGAAAGGGTGACGCAAGGCAAGGAACTGTCAGGCGAGGCAAGGCTAAGGCACGACAACGCAAGGCTAGGCAATGCACGGAAAGTAAGCAAAGAGTAACGGAAGGCAAGGAAAGCAAGGGAAAGCAAGGCAAGTATAGGTAAGGGAAGGAACAGCACGGCAAGGGGAAACAAGGCTAAGGCACGACAACGCACGGCTAGTCAATGCACGGCAAGGCAAGGAAAGGGTAACGCCAGGGAAGGAACGGCCAGGCAAGGCAAGGCTAATGCAAGACAACGCACGGCTAGGCAATGCACGGCAAGGGAATGAAAGGGTAACTCCAGGCAAGACACGGTCAGGAAAGTCAAGGCTAATGCACGACAACGCAAGGCTAGTCAATGCAAGGAAGGCAAGCAAAGTGTAACGGAAGGCAAGGAATGCAAGGCAAAGGAAGGCAACGCAAGCAAGGCTATGGCAAGGTGAAAAAAGGCTAAGGCACGACAACGCAAAGCTAGGCAATGCACGGAAGGCAAGCAAAGAGTAACGCAAGGCAAGGGCGGAACGGAAATGCAAGGCACCGCAAGGAGAAACAAGGCTAAGGCACGACAACGCAAGGCTAGGCAGTGTACGGTTAGGCAAGGAAAGTGTAACGGAAGGAAAGGAAGGCGAGGCAAAGCAAGGCAACGCAAGCAAGGCTATGGCAAGGTGAAACAAGGCTAATGCACGACAACGCACGGCTAGGCAATGCACGGCCAGGGAAGGAAAGGGTGACGCAAGGCAAGGCACTATCAGACGAGGCAAGGTTAAGGCACGAAAACGCAAGGCTAGGCAATGCACGGAAGGTAAGCAAAGACTAACGGAAGGCAAGGAAAGCAAGGGAAAGCAAGGCAAGCTATAGGCAAGGGAAGGAACAGCACGGCAAGGGGAAACAAGGCTAAGGCACGACAACGCACGGCTAGTCAATGCACGGCAAGGCAAGGAAAGGGTAACGCAAGGCAAGGCACTGTCAGGCGAGGCAAGGCTAAGGCACGACAACGAAAGGCTAGGCAATGCATTGAACGTAAGCAAAGAGTAACGGAAGGGAAGGAAAGCAAGGGAAAGCAAAGCAAGGTAAGGGTAAGAGAAGGAACTGCACTGCAAGGGGAAACAAGGCTAAGGCACGACAACGCAGGGCTAGACAATGCACGGAAAGGCAAGGAAAGGGTAACGCCAGGGAAGGAATGGTCAGGCAAGGCAAGGCTAATGCACGACACCGCATGGCTAGGCAATGCACGGCAAGGGAAAGAAAGGGTAACGCAAGGCAAGGCACTGTCAGGCGAGGGAAGGCTAAGGCACGACAACGCAAGGCTAGGCAATGCACGGAAGGTAAGCAAAGAGTAACGGAAGGCAAGGAAAGCAAGGGAAAGCAAGGCAAGGTAAGGGTAAGAGAAGGAAAGGCACGGCAAGGGGAAACAACGCTAAGGCACGGCAACGCAGGGCTAGGCAATGCACGGAAAAGCAAGGAAAGGGTAACGCCAGGCAAGGCACGGTCAGGCAAGGCAAGGCTAATGAACGACAACGCAAGGCTAGGCAGTGCACGGCAAGGCAAGGAAAGAGTAACGGAAGGAAAGGAAGGCAAGGCAAAGCCAGGCAAGGCAAGTTTAACAAAACGCACGGCACGGCAAGGGGAAACCAGGCTAAGGCACGGCAACGCACGGCTAGGCAATGCTCGGAAGTCAAGCAAAGAATAACGGAAGTCAAGGAATGCAAGGCAAAGCAAGGCAACGCAAGCAATTCTATGGCAAGGTGAAAAAATGCTAAGGCACGACAACGCACGGCTAGGCAATGCACGGCAAGGCAAGGAAAGGGTAACGCAAGGCAAGGCACGGTCAGGCGAGGGAAGGCTTATTCACGACAACGCAAGGGTAGGCAAAGCACGGAAGGCAAGAAAAGAGTAACGGAAGGCAAAGAAAGCAAGGGAATGCCAAGCAAGGAAAGGGTAATGGAAGGAAAGGCAAGGTAAGGGGAAACAAGGCAATGCACGGAAGGCAAGCAAATAGTAACGGAAGGCAAGGAAGGCAAGGGAAAGAAAGGTAAGGCAAGGGTAATGGAAGGAACGGCACGGTAAGGGGAAACAAGGCTAAGGCACGACAACGCAGGGCTAGGCAATGCACGGCAAGGCAGGGAAAGGGTAACGCAACGCAAGGCACGGTCAGTCGAGGCAAGGTTAATGCACGACAATGCAAGGGTAGGCAGTGTACGGCTAGGCAAGGAAAGAGTAAGGGAAGGAAAGGAAGGCAAGGCAAAGCAAGGCAAGGCAAGTGTAACAAACGGCAAGGCACGGCAAGGGGAAACAAGGCTAAGGCACGGCAACGCACGGCTAGGAAATGCACGGCCAATCAAGGAAAGGGTAACGCAAGGCAAGGCACGGTGAGGCAAGGCATGGCTAATGCACGACAACGCACGGTTAGGCAATGCACGGCAAGGCAAGGAAAGGGTAACGCAAGGCAAGGCACGGTCAGGCGAGGCAAGGTTAAGGAACGACAACGCAAGGCTAGGCAATGCACGGAAGGCAAGCCAAGAGTAACGGAAGGCAAGGAAGGCAAGGCAAAGCAAGGCAACGCAAGCAAGGCTATGGCAAGGTGAAACAAGGCTAAGGCACGAGAACGGACGGCTAGGTAATGCACGGCAAGGCAAGGAAAGGGGAACGCAAGGCAAGGCACGGTCATGCAAGGCAAGAATAACGCATGACAACACAAGGTTGGGCAATGCACGGCAAGGCAAGCAAACAGTAACGCAAGGCAAGGAAGGCAAGGGAAACCAAGGCAAAGCAAGGGTAACGGAAGGCACGGCACCGCAAGGGGAAACAATGCTAAGGAACGACAACGCACAGCTAGGGAATGCACGGATAGGGAAGGACAGGGCAACGCAAGGCAAGGCACGGTCAGGCGAGGCAAGGCTAAGGCACGACAACGCACGGCTATGCAATGCACGGAAAGGCAAGGAAAGGGTAACGCAATGCAAGGCACGGTCAGGCGAGGCAAGGCTAAGGCACGACAACGCAAGGCTAGTCAATGCAAGGAAGGCAAGCAAAGAGTAACGGAAGGCAAGGAATGCAAGGCAAAGGAAGGAAACGCAAGCAAGGCTATGGCAAGGTGAAAAAAGGCTAAGGCACGACAACGCAAAGCTAGGCAATGCACGGAAGGCAAGCAAAGAGTAACGGAAGGCAAGGGCGGAACGGAAATGCAAGGCACCGCAAGGAGAAACAAGGCTAAGGCACGACAACGCACGGCTAGGCAATGCACGGCAACGCAAGAAAAGGGTAACGCAAGGCAAGGCACTGTCAGGCGAGCGAAGGCTAAGGCACGACAACGCACGGCTAGGCAATGCACGGCAAGGCAAGAAAAGAGTAACGGAAGGCAAAGAAAGCAAGGGAATGCCAAGCAAGGAAAGGGTAATGGAAGGAACGGAACGGTAAGGGGAAACAAGCCTAAGGCACGACACCGCAGGGCGAGGCAATGCACGGCAAGGCAAGGAAAGGGTAACGCAAGGCAAGGCATGGTCAGGCGAGGCAACGATAATGCACGACAACGCAAGGCTAGGCAGTGTACGGTTAGGCAAGGAAAGAGTAACGGAAGGAAAGGAAGGCAAGGCAAAGCAAGGCAACGCAAGCAAGGCTATGGCAAGGTGAAACAAGGCTAATGCACGACAACGCACGGCTAGGCAATGCACGGCCAGGCAAGGAAAGGGTAACGCAAGGCAAGGCACTGTCAGGCGAGGCAAGGCTAAGGCACGACAACGGAAGGCTAGGCAATGCACGGAAGGTAAGCAAAGAGTAACGGAAGGCAAGGAAGGCAAGGGAAAGCAAGGGAAGGCAAGGGTAATGGAAGGAAAGGCAAGGTAAGGGGAAACAAGCCTAAGGCACGACAACGCAGGGCTACGGAATCCACGGCAAGGCAAGGAAAGGGTAACGCAAGCGAAGGCACGGTCAGGCGAGGCAAGGCTAATGTACGACAACGCAAGGCTAGGCAGTGTACGGTTAGGCAAGGAAAGTGTAACGGAAGGAAAGGAAGGCGAGGCAAAGCAAGGCAACGCAAGCAAGGCTATGGCAAGGTGAAACAAGGCTAATGCACGACAACGCACGGCTAGGCAATGCACGGCCAGGGAAGGAAAGGGTGACGCAAGGCAAGGCACTGTCAGGCGAGGCAAGGTTAAGGCACGACAACGCAAGGCTAGGCAATGCACGGAAGGTAAGCAAAGAGTAACGGAAGGCAAGGAAAGCAAGGCAAAGCAAGGCAAGGTATAGGTAAGGGAAGGAACAGCACGGCAAGGGGAAACAAAGCTAAGGCACGACAACGCACGGCTAGTCAATGCACGGCAAGGCAAGGAAAGGGTAACGCAAGGCAAGGCACTGTCAGCCGAGGCAAGGCTAAGGCACGACAACGAAAGGCTAGGCAATGCATTGAACGTAAGCAAAGAGTAACGGAAGGGAAGGAAAGCAAGGGAAAGCAAGGCAAGGTAAGGGTAAGAGAAGGAACTGCACTGCAAGGGGAAACAAGGCTAAGGCACGACAACGCAGGGCTAGACAATGCACGGAAAGGCAAGGAAAGGGTAACGCCAGGGAAGGAATGGTCAGGCAAGGCAAGGCTAATGCACGACACCGCACGGCTAGGCAATGCACGGCAAGGGAAAGAAAGGGTAACGCAAGGCAAGGCACTGTCAGGCGAGGGAAGGCTAAGGCACGACAACGCAAGGCTAGGCAATGCACGGAAGGTAAGCAAAGAGTAACGGAAGGCAAGGAAAGCAAGGGAAAGCAAGGCAAGGTAAGGGTAAGAGAAGGAACGGCACGGCAAGGGGAAACAACGGTAAGGCACGACAACGCAGGGCTAGGCAATGCACGGAAAAGGAAGGAAAGGGTAACGCCAGGCAAGGCACGGTCAGGCAAGGCAAGGCTAATGCACGACAACGCAAGGCTAGTCAATGCAAGGAAGGCAAGCAAAGAGTAACGGAAGGCAAGGAATGCAAGGCAAAGGAAGGCAACGCAAGCAAGGCTATGGCAAGGTGAAAAAAGGCTAAGGCACGACAACGCAAAGCTAGGCAATGCACGGAAGGCAAGCAAAGAGTAACGCAAGGCAAGGGCGGAACGGAAATGCAAGGCACCGCAAGGAGAAACAAGCCTAAGGCACGACAACGCAAGGCTAGGCAGTGTACGGTTAGGCAAGGAAAGTGTAACGGAAGGAAAGGAAGGCGAGGCAAAGCAAGGCAACGCAAGCAAGGCTATGGCAAGGTGAAACAAGGCTAATGCACGACAACGCACGGCTAGGCAATGCACGGCCAGGGAAGGAAAGGGTGACGCAAGGCAAGGCACTATCAGACGAGGCAAGGTTAAGGCACGACAACGCAAGGCTAGGCAATGCACGGAAGGTAAGCAAAGACTAACGGAAGGCAAGGAAAGCAAGGGAAAGCAAGGCAAGCTATAGGCAAGGGAAGGAACAGCACGGCAAGGGGAAACAAGGCTAAGGCACGACAACGCACGGCTAGTCAATGCACGGCAAGGCAAGGAAAGGGTAACGCAAGGCAAGGCACTGTCAGGCGAGGCAAGGCTAAGGCACGACAACGAAAGGCTAGGCAATGCATTGAACGTAAGCAAAGAGTAACGGAAGGGAAGGAAAGCAAGGGAAAGCAAAGCAAGGTAAGGGTAAGAGAAGGAACTGCACTGCAAGGGGAAACAAGGCTAAGGCACGACAACGCAGGGCTAGACAATGCACGGAAAGGCAAGGAAAGGGTAACGCCAGGGAAGGAATGGTCAGGCAAGGCAAGGCTAATGCACGACACCGCATGGCTAGGCAATGCACGGCAAGGGAAAGAAAGGGTAACGCAAGGCAAGGCACTGTCAGGCGAGGGAAGGCTAAGGCACGACAACGCAAGGCTAGGCAATGCACGGAAGGTAAGCAAAGAGTAACGGAAGGCAAGGAAAGCAAGGGAAAGCAAGGCAAGGTAAGGGTAAGAGAAGGAACGGCACGGCAAGGGGAAACAACGCTAAGGCACGACAACGCAGGGCTAGGCAATGCACGGAAAAGCAAGGAAAGGGTAACGCCAGGCAAGGCACGGTCAGGCGAGGCAAGGCTAATGCACGACAACGCAATGCTAGGCAGTGCACGGCAAGGCAAGGAAAGAGTAACGGAAGGAAAGGAAGGCAAGGCAAAGCCAGGCAAGGCAAGTTTAACAAAACGCACGGCACGGCAAGGGGAAACCAGGCTAAGGCACGGCAACGCACGGCTAGGCAATGCTCGGAAGTCAAGCAAAGAATAACGGAAGTCAAGGAATGCAAGGCAAAGCAAGGCAACGCAAGCAATTCTATGGCAAGGTGAAAAAAGGCTAAGGCACGACAACGCACGGCTAGGCAATGCACGGCAAGGCAAGGAAAGGGTAACGCAAGGCAAGGCACGGTCAGGCGAGGGAAGGCTTATTCACGACAACGCAAGGGTAGGCAAAGCACGGAAGGCAAGAAAAGAGTAACGGAAGGCAAAGAAAGCAAGGGAATGCCAAGCAAGGAAAGGGTAATGGAAGGAAAGGCAAGGTAAGGGGAAACAAGGCAATGCACGGAAGGCAAGCAAATAGTAACGGAAGGCAAGGAAGGCAAGGGAAAGAAAGGTAAGGCAAGGGTAATGGAAGGAACGGCACGGTAAGGGGAAACAAGGCTAAGGCACGACAACGCAGGGCTAGGCAATGCACGGCAAGGCAGGGAAAGGGTAACGCAACGCAAGGCACGGTCAGTCGAGGCAAGGTTAATGCACGACAATGCAAGGGTAGGCAGTGTACGGCTAGGCAAGGAAAGAGTAAGGGAAGGAAAGGAAGGCAAGGCAAAGCAAGGCAAGGCAAGTGTAACAAACGGCAAGGCACGGCAAGGGGAAACAAGGCTAAGGCACGGCAACGCACGGCTAGGAAATGCACGGCCAATCAAGGAAAGGGTAACGCAAGGCAAGGCACGGTGAGGCAAGGCATGGCTAATGCACGACAACGCACGGTTAGGCAATGCACGGCAAGGCAAGGAAAGGGTAACGCAAGGCAAGGCACGGTCAGGCGAGGCAAGGTTAAGGAACGACAACGCACGGCTAGGCAATGCACGGAAGGCAAGCCAAGAGTAACGGAAGGCAAGGAAGGCAAGGCAAAGCAAGGCAACGCAAGCAAGGCTATGGCAAGGTGAAACAAGGCTAAGGCACGAGAACGGACGGCTAGGTAATGCACGGCAAGGCAAGGAAAGGGGAACGCAAGGCAAGGCACGGTCATGCAAGGCAAGAATAACGCATGACAACACAAGGTTGGGCAATGCACGGCAAGGCAAGCAAACAGTAACGCAAGGCAAGGAAGGCAAGGGAAACCAAGGCAAAGCAAGGGTAACGGAAGGCACGGCACCGCAAGGGGAAACAAGGCTAAGGAACGACAACGCACAGCTAGGGAATGCACGGATAGGGAAGGACAGGGCAACGCAAGGCAAGGCACGGTCAGGCGAGGCAAGGCTAAGGCACGACAACGCACGGCTATGCAATGCACGGAAAGGCAAGGAAAGGGTAACGCAATGCAAGGCACGGTCAGGCGAGGCAACGCTAAGGCACGACAACGCAAGGCTAGTCAATGCAAGGAAGGCAAGCAAAGAGTAACGGAAGGCAAGGAATGCAAGGCAAAGGAAGGAAACGCAAGCAAGGCTATGGCAAGGTGAAAAAAGGCTAAGGCACGACAACGCAAAGCTAGGCAATGCACGGAAGGCAAGCAAAGAGTAACGGAAGGCAAGGGCGGAACGGAAATGCAAGGCACCGCAAGGAGAAACAAGGCTAAGGCACGACAACGCACGGCTAGGCAATGCACGGCAACGCAAGAAAAGGGTAACGCAAGGCAAGGCACTGTCAGGCGAGCGAAGGCTAAGGCACGACAACGCACGGCTAGGCAATGCACGGCAAGGCAAGAAAAGAGTAACGGAAGGCAAAGAAAGCAAGGGAATGCCAAGCAAGGAAAGGGTAATGGAAGGAACGGAACGGTAAGGGGAAACAAGCCTAAGGCACGACACCGCAGGGCGAGGCAATGCACGGCAAGGCAAGGAAAGGGTAACGGAAGGAAAGGAAGGCAAGGCAAAGCAAGGCAACGCAAGCAAGGCTATGGCAAGGTGAAACAAGGCTAATGCACGACAACGCACGGCTAGGCAATGCACGGCCAGGCAAGGAAAGGGTAACGCAAGGCAAGGCACTGTCAGGCGAGGCAAGGCTAAGGCACGACAACGCAAGGCTAGGCAATGCACGGAAGGCAAGCAAAGAGTAACGGAAGGCAAGGAATGCAAGGCAAAGCAAGGCAACGCAAGCAAGGCTATGGCAAGGTGAAAAAAGTCTAAGGCACGACCACGCAAGTCTAGGCAATGCACGGAAGGCAAGCAAAGAGTAACGGAAGGCAAGGAAGGCAAGGCAAAGCAAGGCAACGCAAGCAAGTTTATGGCAAGGTGAAAAAAGGCTAAGACACGACAACGCAAGCCTAGGCAATGCACGGAAGGCAAGCAAAGAGTAACGGAAGGCAAGGAATGCAAGGCAAAGCAAGGCAACGCAAGCAAGGCCATGGCAAGGTGAAAAAAGGCTAAGGCACGACTACGCAAGGCTAGGCAATGCACGGAAGGCAAGCAAAGGGTAACGGAACGCAAGGAAGGCAAGGGAAACCAAGGTAAGGCAAGGGTAACGGAAGGAACGGCTCGGCAAGGGGAAACAAGGCTAAGGCACGGCAACGCAGGGCTAGGCAATGCACGGAAAGGCAAGGAAATGGTAACGCAAGGCAAGGCACTGTCACGGGAGGCAAAGCTAATGCACGACATCGCAAGGCTAGGCAGTGCACGGCTAGGCAAGGAAAGAGTAACGGAAGGAAAGGAAGGCAAGGCAAAGCATGGCAAGGCAAGTGTAACAACAGGCACGGTACGGCAAGGGGAAACAAGGCTAAGGCACGACAACGCAAGGCTAGGCAATGCACGGAAGGCAAGCAAAGAGTAAGGGAAGGCAAGGAATGCAAAGGAAAGCAGGGGAAGGCAAGGGTAACGAAAGGAACGGCACGGTAAGGGGAAACAAGAATAAGGCACGACAACACAGGGCTAGGCAATGCAGGGCAAGGCAAGGAAAGGGAAACGCAAGGCAAGGCACGGCGAGGCAAGGCAAGGCTCATGCACGACAACGCACGGCTAGGCAATGCACGGCAAGGCAAGGAATGGGTAACGCCAGGCAAGGCACGGTTAGGCGAGGCAAGGCTAAGGCACGGCAACGCAAGGCTAGCCAATGCACGGAAGGCAAGCAAAGAGTAACGGAAGGCAAGGAAAGCAAGGGACAGCAAGGCAAGGCAAGGGTAACGGAAGGAACGGCACGGCAAGGGGAAACAAGGCTAAGGCACGAATACACAGGGCTAGGCAATGCAGGGCAAGGCAAGGAAGGGGTAACGCAAGGCAAGGCACGGTTTGGGGAGGCAAGGCTAATGCACGACAACGCAAGGCTAGGCAATGCACGGAAGGCAAGCAAAGAGTAACGGAAGGCAAGGAATGCAAGGCAAAGCAAGGCAACGCAAGCAAGGCCATGGCAAGGTGAAAAAAGGCTAAGGCACGACCACGCAAGGCTAGGCAATGCACGGAAGGCAAGCAAAGAGTAACGGAAGGCAAGGAAGGCAAGGCAAAGCAAGGCAACGCAAGCAAGGCTATGGCAAGGTGAAAAAAGGCTAAGACACGACAACGCAAGGCTAGGCAATGCAGGGAAGGCAAGCAAAGAGTAACGGAAGGCCAGGAAGGCAAGGGAAAGCAAGGCAAGGCAAGGGTAACGGAAGGAACGGCACGGTAAGGGGAAACAAAGCTAAGGCACGACAATGCAGGGCTAGGCAATGAACGGCAAGGCAAGGAAAGGGTAACGCAAGGCAAGGCACGGTGAGGCAAAACAAGGCAAATGCACGACAACGCACGGCTAGGCAATGCACGGCAAGGCAAGGAAAGGGTACCGCAAGGCAAGGCACGGTCAGGCGAGGCAAGGCTAAGGCACGACAACGCAAGGCTAGGCAATGCACGGAAGGCAAACAAAGAGTAACGGAACGCAAGGAAGGCAAGGGAAACCAAGGCAAGGCAAGGGTAACGGAAGGAACGGCTCGGCAAGGGGAAACAAGGCTAAGGCACGGCAACGCAGGGCTAGGCAATGCACGGAAAGGCAAGGAAATGGTAATGCAAGGCAAGGCACTGTCACGGGAGGCAAAGCTAATGCACGACATCGCAAGGCTAGGCAGTGCACGGCTAGGCAAGGAAAGAGTAACGGAAGGAAAGGAAGGCAAGGCAAAGCATAGCAAGGCAAGTGTAACAACAGGCACGGCACGGCAAGGGGAAACAAGGCTAAGGCACCACAACGCAAGGCTAGGCAATGCACGGAAGGCAAGCAAAGAGTAACGGAAGGCAAGGAATGCAAAGGAAAGCAGGGGAAGGCAAGGGTAACGAAAGGAACGGCACGATGAGGGGAAACAAGGCTAAGGCACGACAACACAGGGCTAGGCAACGCAGGGCAAGGCAAGGAAAGGGTAACGCAAGGCAAGGCACGGTTTGGGGAGGCAAGGCTAATGCACGACAACGCAAAGCTAGGCAATGCACGGAAGGCAAGCAAAGAGTAACGGAATGGAAAACAGGCAAGGCAAAGCAAGCAAGGCTATGGCAAGGTGAAACAAGGCTAAGGCACCACAACGCACGGCTAGGAAATGCACGGCCAGCCAAGGAAAAGGTAACGCAAGGCAAGGCACTGTGAGGCAAGGCAAGGCTCATGCACGACAGCGCAAGGCTAGGCAATGCACGGAAGGCAAGCAAAGAGTAACGGAAACCAAGGAAGGCAAGGGAAAGCAACGCAAGGCCAGGGTAACGGAAGGAACGGCACGGCAAGGGGAAACAAGGCTAAGGCACGACAACGCACGGCTAGGCAATGCACGGCAAGGCAAGGAAAGGGTAACGCCGGGCAAGGCACGGTCAGGCAAGGCAAGGCTAATGCACGACAAGGCAAGGCTAGGCAGTGCACGGCAAGGCAAGGAAAAGGTAACGCAAGGCAAGGCACTGTCAGGCGAGGCAAGGCTAAGGCACGACAACGCAAGGCTAGGCAATGCACGGAAGGAAAGCAAAGAGTAACGGAAGGCAAGGAAAGCAAGGGAAAGCAAGGCAAGGCAAGGGTAGCGGAAGTAACGGAACGGCAAGGGGAAACAAGGCTAAGGTACGGCAACACAGGGATAGGCAATGCAGGGCAAGGCAAGGAAGGGGTAACGCATGGCAAGGCACGGTTTGGGGAGGCAAGGCTAATGCACGACAACGCAAGGCTAGGCAATGCACGGAAGGCAAGCAAAGAGTAACGGAAGGCAAGGAATGCAAGGCAAAGCAAGGCAACGCAAGCAAGGCTATGGCAAGGTGAAAAAAGTCTAAGGCACGACCACGCAAGGCTAGGCAATGCACGGAAGGCAAGCAAAGAGTAACGGAAGGCAAGGAAGGCAAGGGAAAGCAAGGCAAGGCAAGGGTAACGGAAGGAACGGTACGGTAAGGGGAAACAAAGCTAAGGCACGACAATGCAGGGCTAGGCAATGCACGGCAAAGCAAGGAAAGGGTAACGCAAGGCAAGGCACGGTGAGGCAAAACAAGGCAAATGCACGACAACGCACGGCTAGGCAATGCACGGCAAGGCAACGAAAGGGTACCGCATGGCAAGGCACGGTTAGGCGAGGCAAGGCTAAGGCACGACAACGCAAGGCTAGGCAATGCACGGAAGGCCAGCAAAGAGTAACGGAACGCAAGGAAGGCAAGGGAAACCAAGGCAAGGCAAGGGTAACGGAAGGAACGGCTCGGCAAGGGGAAACAAGGCTAAGGCACGGCAACGCAGGGCTAGGCAATGCACGGCAAGGCAAGGAAAGGGTAACGCAAGGCAAGGCACTGTCACGCGAGGCAAAGCTAATGCACGACATCGCAAGGCTAGGCAGTGCACGGCTAGGCAAGGAAAGAGTAACGGAAGGAAAGGAAGGCAAGGCAAAGCAAGGCAAGGAATGGGTAACGGAAGGAACGGCACGGCAAGGGGAAACAAGGCTAAGGCACGACAACACAGGGCTAGGCAATGCAGGGCAAGGCAAGGAAGGGGTAACGCAAGGCAAGTCACGGTTTGGGGAGGCAAGGCTAATGCACGACATGCAAGGCTAGGCATTGCACGGAAGGCAAGCAAAGAGTAACGGAAGGCAAGGAATGCAAGGCAAAGCAAGGCAACGCAAGCAAGGCTATGGCAAGGTGAAAAAAGTCTAAGGCACGACCACGCAAGTCTAGGCAATGCACGGAAGGCAAGCAAAGAGTAACGGAAGGCAAGGAAGGCAAGGCAAAGCAAGGCAACGCAAGCAAGGCTATGGCAAGGTGAAAAAAGGCTAAGACACGACAACGCAAGCCTAGGCAATGCACGGAAGGCAAGCAAAGAGTAACGGAAGGCAAGGAAGGCAAGGGAAAGCAAGGCAAGGCAAGGGTAACGGAAGGAACGGCACGGTAAGGGGAATTAAAGCTAAGGCACGACAATGCAGGGCTAGGCAATGCACGGCAAGGCAAGGAAAGGTTAACGAAAGGCAAGGCACGGTGAGGCAAAACAAGGCAAATGCACGACAACGCACGGCTAAGCAATGCACGGCAAGGAAAGGAAAGGGTACGGCAAGGCAAGGCACGGTCAGGCGAGGCAAGGCTAAGGCACGACAACGCAAGGCTAGGCAATGCACGGAAGGCAAGCAAAGAGTAACGGAACGCAAGGAAGGCAAGGGAAACCAAGGCAAGGCAAGGGTAACGGAAGGAACGGCTCGGCAAGGGGAAACAAGGCTAAGGCACGGCAACGCAGGGCTAGGCAATGAACGGCAAGGCAAGGAAAGGGTAACGCAAGGCAAGGCACTGTCACGCGAGGCAAAGCTAATGCACGACATCGCAAGGCTAGGCAGTGCACGGCTAGGCAAGGAAAGAGTAACGCAAGGAAAGGAAGGCAAGGCAAAGCATGGCAAGGCAAGTGTAACAACAGGCACGGCACGGCAAGGGGAAACAAGGCTAAGGCACGACAACGCAAGGCTAGGCAATGCACGGAAGGCAAGCAAAGAGTAAGGGAAGGCAAGGAATGCAAAGGAAAGCAGGGGAAGGCAAGGGTAACGAAAGGAACGGCACGATAAGGGGAAACAAGGCTAAGGCTCGACAACACAGGGCTAGGCAATGCAGGGCAAGGCAAGGAAAGGGTAACGCAAGGCAAGGCACCTTTTGGGGAGGCAAGGCTAATGCACGACAACGCAAGGCTAGGCAATGCACGGAAGGCAAGCAAAGAGTAACGGAAGGCAAGGAAGGCAAGGGAAAGCAAGGCAAGGGAAGGGTAACGGAAGGAACGGCACGGCAAGGGGAAACAAGGCTAAGGCACGGTAACGCACGGCTAGGCAATGCACGGCAAGGCAAGGAAAGGGTAACGCAAGGCAAGGCACGGTGAGGCAAGGCAAGACTGATGCACGACAACGCACGGCTAGGCAATTCACGGCAAGGCAAGGAAAGGGTAACGCAAGGCAAGGTACGGTCAGGCGAGGCAAGGCTAAGGCACGACAACGCAAGTCTAGGCAATGCACGGAAGGCAAGCAAAGAGTAAAGGAAGGCAAGGAAGGCTAGGGAAAGCAGGGGAAGGCAATGGTAACGGAAGGAACGCCACGGTAAGGGCAAACAAGACTAAGGCACGACAACACAGGGCTAGGCAATGCAGTGCAAGGCAAGGAAATGGTAACGCAAGGCAAGGCACGGTTTGGGGAGGCAAGGCTAATGCACGACAACGCAAGGCTAGGCAGTGCACGGCTAGGCAAGGAAAGAGTAACGGAAGGCAAGGGAGCAAGGGAAAGCAAGGCAAGGCAAGTGTAACAAAAGGCAAGGCACGGCAAGGGGAAAAAAGGCTAAGGAACGGCAACGCACGGCTAGGCAATGCACGGCCAGGCAAGGAAAGGGTAACGCAAGACAAGGCACGGTAAGGCAAGACAAGGCTAATGCACGACAACGCACGGCTAGGCAATGCAGTGCAAGGCAAGGAAATGGTAACGCAAGGCAAGGCACGGTTTGGGGAGGCAAGGCTAATGCACGACAACGCAAGGCTAGGCAATGCACGGAAGGCAAGCAAAGAGTAACGGAATGGAAAACAGGCAAGGCAAAGCAAGCAAGGCTATGGCAAGGTGAAACAAGGCTAAGGCACCACGAAGCACGGCTAGGAAATGCACGGCCAGCCAAGGAAAAGGTAACGCAAGGCAAGGCACTGTGAGGCAAGGCAAGGCTAATGCACGACAGCGCAAGGCTAGGCAATGCACGGAAGGCAAGCAAAGCGTAACGGAAACCAAGGAAGGCAAGGGAAAGCAACGCAAGGCCAGGGTAACGGAAGGAACGGCACGGCAAGGGGAAACAAGGCTAAGGCACGACAACGCACGGCTAGGCAATGCACGGCAAGGCAAGGAAAGGGTAACGCAAGGCAAGGCAGTGTCACGCGAGGCAAAGCTAATGCACGACATCGCAAGGCTAGGCAGTGCACGGCAAGGCAAGGAAAGGGTAACGCAAGGCAAGGCACTGTCAGGCGAGGCAAGGCTAAGGCACGACAACGCAAGGCTAGGCAATGCACGGAAGGAAAGCAAAGAGTAACGGAAGGCAAGGAAAGCAAGGGAAAGCAAGGCAAGGCAAGGGTAACGGAAGTAACGGAACGGCAAGGGGAAACAAGGCTAAGGTACGGCAACACAGGGATAGGCAATGCAGGGCAAGGCAAGGAAGGGGTAACGCATGGCAAGGCACGGTTTGGGGAGGCAAGGCTAATGCACGACAACGCAAGGCTAGGCAATGCACGGAAGGCAAGCAAAGAGTAACGGAAGGCAAGGAATGCAAGGCAAAGCAAGGCAACGCAAGCAAGGCTATGGCAAGGTGAAAAAAGGCTAAGGCACGACCACGCAAGGCTAGGCAATGCACGGAAGGCAAGCAAAGAGTAACGGAAGGCAAGGAAGGCAAGGGAAAGCAAGGCAAGGCAAGGGTAACGGAAGGAACGGTACGGTAAGGGGAAACAAAGCTAAGGCACGACAATGCAGGGCTAGGCAATGCACGGCAAAGCAAGGAAAGGGTAACGCAAGGCAAGGCACGGTGAGGCAAAACAAGGCAAATGCACGACAACGCACGGCTAGGCAATGCACGGCAAGGCAACGAAAGGGTACCGCATGGCAAGGCACGGTTAGGCGAGGCAAGGCTAAGGCACGACAACGCAAGGCTAGGCAATGCACGGAAGGCCAGCAAAGAGTAACGGAACGCAAGGAAGGCAAGGGAAACCAAGGCAAGGCAAGGGTAACGGAAGGAACGGCACGGTAAGGGGAATCAATGCTAAGGCACGAAAACGCAGGGCTAGGCAATGCACGGCAAGGCAAGGAAGGGGAAACACAAGGCAAGGCCCGGTCAGGCGAGGCAAGGATAATGCACGACAACACAAGGGTAGGCAGTGCACGGCTAGGCAAGGAAAGAGTAACGGAAGGAAAGGAAGGTAAGGCAAAGCAAGGCAAGGCAAGTGTAACAAAAGGCACTGCACGGCAAGGGGAAACAAGGCTAAGGCACGACAACGCACGACTAGTCAATGAACGGCAAGGCATGGAAAGGGTAAGGCAAGGCAACGCACGGTGAGGCAAGGCAAGGCTAATGCACGAAAACGCACGGCTAGGCAATGCACGGCAAGGAAAGGAAAGGGTAACGCAAGGCAAGGCACCGTCAGGCGAGGCGAGGCAATGCTAAGGCACGACAACGCAAGGCTAGGCAATGCACGGAAGGCAAGCAAAGAGTAACGGAAGGCAAGGAAGGAAGGCAACGCAAGTAAGGCTATGGCAAGTTGAAACAAGGCTAATGCACGACTACGCACGGCTAGGCAATACACGGAAGGCAAGCAAAGAGTAACGGAAGGCAAGAAAAGCAAGGGAAGGCAATGCAAGGAAAGGGTAAGGGATGGAACGGCACGGCAAGGGCAAACAAGGCTAAGGCAGGACAACGCACGGCTAGGCAATGCACGGCAAGGCAAGGAAAGGGTAACGCCACGGAAGGCACGGTAATTCAAGGCTAATGCACGACAACGCAAGGGTAGGCATTGCACGGAAGGCAAGCAAAGAGTGACGGAAGGCAAGGAAGGCAAGGGAAAGCAAGGCAAGGCAAGGGTAACGGCAGAAACAGCTCGGCAAGAGGAAACAAGGCTAAGGCACGGCAACGCACGGCTAGGGAATGCACGGCCAGGCAAGGAAAGGGTAACACAAGGCAAGGCACGGTGAGGCAAGGCAAGGCTAATGCACGACAACGCACGGCTAGGCAATGCACGGAAGGCAAGCAAAGAGTAACGGAAGGCAAGGAAGGCAAGGCAAAGCAAGACAACGCAAGCAAGGCTATGGCAAGGTGAAAGAAGGCTAATGCACGACAACACACGGCTAGGCAATGCAGGGCAACGCAAGGAAAGGGTAAAGCAAGGGAAGGCACGGTCAGGCGAGGGAAGTCTACGGCAAGACAACGCAAGGCTAGGGAATGCACGGAAGGCAAGCAAAGAGTGACGGAAGGCAGGGAAGGCAAGGGAATGCAAGGCAAGGCAAGGGTAATGGAAGGAACGGCTCGGCAAGGGGAAACAAGGCTAAGGCACGACAACGCAAGGCTAGGCAATGCCCGGAAGGCAAGCAAAGAGTAACGGAATGCAAGGAATGCAAGGCAAAGGAAGGCAACGTAAGCACGGCCATGGCAAAGTGAAAATATTCTAAGGCACGAAAACGCAAAGCTAGGCAATGCACGGAAGGCAAGCAAAGAGTAACGGAAGGCAAGGAATGCAAGGGAAAGGAAGGCAACGCAAGCAAGTCTATGGCAAGGTGAAACAAGGCTAAGGCACGACAACGCACGGCTAGGCAATGCACGGCAAGGCAAGGAACGGGTAACGCAAGGCAAGGCACGGTGAGGCAAGGCAAGCCAAATGCACGACAACGCACGGCTAGGCAATACACGGCAAGGGAAGGAAAGGGTAACGCAAGGCAAGGCACGGTCAGGCGAGGCAAGGCTAAGGCACGACAACGCAAAGCTAGGCAATGCACGGAAGGCAAGCAAAGAGTAACGGGAGGCAAGGAATGCAAGGCAAAGGAAGGCAACGCAAGCAAGTCTATGGCAAGGTGAAACAAGGCTAAGGCACGACAACGCACGGCTAGGCAATGCACGGCAAGGCAAGGAAAGGGTAACGCAAGGCAAGGCACGGTGAGGCAAGGCAAGGCTAATGCACGACAACGCACGGCTAGGCAATGCACGGCAAGGGAAGGAAAGTGTAACGCAAGGCAAGGCACGGTCAGGCGAGGCAAGGCTAAGGCACGACAACGCAAGGCTAGGCAATGAACGGAAGGCAAGCAAAGAGTAACGGAAGGCAAGGAAGTCAAGGCAAAGCAAGGACAACGCAAGCAAGGCTATGGCAAGGTGAAAGAAGGCTAATGCACGACAACACACGGCTAGGCAATGCAGGGCAACGCAAGGAAAGGGTAAAGCAAGGGAAGGCACGGTCAGGCGAGGCAAGTCTACGGCAAGACAACTCAAGGCTAGGCAATGCACGGAAGGCAAGCAAAGAGTGACGGAAGGCAGTGAAGGCAAGGGAAAGCAAGGCAAGGCAAGGGTAATGGAAGGAACGGCTCGGCAAGGGGAAATAAGGCTAAGGCACGACAACGCAATCCTAGGCAATGCACGGAAGGCAAGCAAAGAGTAACGGAAGGCAAGGAATGCAAGGCAAAGGAAGGCAACGCAAGCAAGGCTATGGCAAGGTGAAAAAAGTCTAAGGCACGACAACGCAAGTCTAGGCAATGCACGGAAGGCAAACAAAGAGTAACGGAAGGCAAGGAAGGCAAGGCAAAGAAAGGAAACGCAAGGAAGGCTATGGCAAGGTGAAAAAAGTCTAAGGCACGACAACGCAAGTCTAGGCAATGCACGGAAGGCAAGGAAAGAGTAACGGAAGGAAAGGAAGGTAAGGCAAAGTAAGGCAAGGCAAGTGTAACAAAAGGCACGGCACGGCAAGGGGAAACAAGGCTAAGGCACGACAACGCACGACTAGGCAATGAACGGCAAGGCATGGAAAGGGTAAAGCAAGGGAAGGCACGGTCAGGCGAGGGAAGTCTACGGCAAGACAACGCAAGGCTAGGCAATGCACGGAAGGCAAGCAAAGAGTGACGGAAGGCAGGGAAGGCAAGGGAATGCAAGGCAAGGCAAGGGTAATGGAAGGAACGGCTCGGCAAGGGGAAACAAGGCTAAGGCACGACAACGCAAGGCTAGGCAATGCCCGGAAGGCAAGCAAAGAGTAACGGAATGCAAGGAATGCAAGGCAAAGGAAGGCAACGTAAGCACGGCCATGGCAAAGTGAAAATATTCTAAGGCACGAAAACGCAAAGCTAGGCAATGCACGGAAGGCAAGCAAAGAGTAACGGAAGGCAAGGAATGCAAGGGAAAGGAAGGCAACGCAAGCAAGTCTATGGCAAGGTGAAACAAGGCTAAGGCACGACAACGCACGGCTAGGCAATGCACGGCAAGGCAAGGAACGGGTAACGCAAGGCAAGGCACGGTGAGGCAAGGCAAGCCAAATGCACGACAACGCACGGCTAGGCAATACACGGCAAGGGAAGGAAAGGGTAACGCAAGGCAAGGCACGGTCAGGCGAGGCAAGGCTAAGGCACGACAACGCAAAGCTAGGCAATGCACGGAAGGCAAGCAAAGAGTAACGGGAGGCAAGGAATGCAAGGCAAAGGAAGGCAACGCAAGCAAGTCTATGGCAAGGTGAAACAAGGCTAAGGCACGACAACGCACGGCTAGGCAATGCACGGCAAGGCAAGGAAAGGGTAACGCAAGGCAAGGCACGGTGAGGCAAGGCAAGGCTAATGCACGACAACGCACGGCTAGGCAATGCACGGCAAGGGAAGGAAAGTGTAACGCAAGGCAAGGCACGGTCAGGCGAGGCAAGGCTAAGGCACGACAACGCAAGGCTAGGCAATGAACGGAAGGCAAGCAAAGAGTAACGGAAGGCAAGGAAGTCAAGGCAAAGCAAGACAACGCAAGCAAGGCTATGGCAAGGTGAAAGAAGGCTAATGCACGACAACACACGGCTAGGCAATGCAGGGCAACGCAAGGAAAGGGTAAAGCAAGGGAAGGCACGGTCAGGCGAGGCAAGTCTACGGCAAGACAACTCAAGGCTAGGCAATGCACGGAAGGCAAGCAAAGAGTGACGGAAGGCAGTGAAGGCAAGGGAAAGCAAGGCAAGGCAAGGGTAATGGAAGGAACGGCTCGGCAAGGGGAAATAAGGCTAAGGCACGACAACGCAATCCTAGGCAATGCACGGAAGGCAAGCAAAGAGTAACGGAAGGCAAGGAATGCAAGGCAAAGGAAGGCAACGCAAGCAAGGCTATGGCAAGGTGAAAAAAGTCTAAGGCACGACAACGCAAGTCTAGGCAATGCACGGAAGGCAAACAAAGAGTAACGGAAGGCAAGGAAGGCAAGGCAAAGAAAGGAAACGCAAGGAAGGCTATGGCAAGGTGAAAAAAGTCTAAGGCACGACAACGCAAGTCTAGGCAATGCACGGAAGGCAAGGAAAGAGTAACGGAAGGAAAGGAAGGTAAGGCAAAGTAAGGCAAGGCAAGTGTAACAAAAGGCACGGCACGGCAAGGGGAAACAAGGCTAAGGCACGACAACGCACGACTAGGCAATGAACGGCAAGGCATGGAAAGGGTAACGCAAGACAAGGCACGGTGAGGCAAGGCAAGGCTAATGCAGGACAACACACAGATAGGCAATGCACGGCAAAGCAAGCAAAGAGTGACGGAAGGCAAGGAAGGCAAGGGAAAGCAAGGCAAGGCAAGGGTAACGGAAGGAACGCCTCGGCACGGCGAAACAAGGCTAAGGCACGGCAACGCACGGCTAGGCAATGCACGGCCAGGCAAGGAAGGGTAACGCAAGGCAAGGCACGGTGTGGCAAGGCAAGGCTAATGCACGACAACGCAAGGCTAGGCAATGCACGGAAGGCAAGCAAAGAGTAACGGAAGGCAAGGAATGCAAGGCAAAGGAAGGCAACGCAAGCAAGGCTATGGCAAGGTGAAAAAAGTCTAAGGCACGACAACGCAAGTCTAGGCAATGCACGGAAGGCAAGCAAAGAGTAACGGAAGGCAAGGAAGGCAAGGCAAAGAAAGGAAACGCAAGGAAGGCTATAGCAAGGTAAAACAAGGCTAAGGCACGACAACGGACGGCTAGGCAATGCACGGCAAGGCAAGGAAAGGGGAACGCAAGGCAAGGCACGGTCATGCAAGGAAAGAATAACGCACGACAACACACGGTTGGGCAATGCACGGCAAGGCAAGCAAACAGTAACGGAAGGCAAGGAAGGCAACGGAAAGCAAGGCAAAGCAAGGGTAACGGAAGGCACGGCACCGCAAGGGGAAACAAGGCTAAGTAACGACAACGCACAGCTAGGGAATGCACGGATAGGGAAGGACAGGGTAACGCAAGGCAAGGAACGGTGAAACAAGGCAAGGCAAATGCACGACAACGCACGGTTAGGCAATGCAAAGCAAGGCAAGAAAAGGGTAACGCAAGGCAAGGCACGGTCAGACGAGGCAAGGTTAATGCACGAAAACGCAAGGGTAGGCAGTGTATGGCTAGGCAAGGAAAGAGTAACGGAAGGAAAGGAAGGCAAGGCAAAGCAAGGCAAGGCAAGTGTAACAAAAGGCAAGGCACGGCAAGGGGAAACAAGGCTAAGGCACGGCAACGCACGGCTAGGCAATGCACGGCCAATCAAGGAAAGGGTAACGCAAGGCAAGGCACGGTGACGCAAGGCATGGCTAATGCACGACAACGCACGGCTAGGCAATGCACGGCAAGGCAAGGAAAGGGTAACGCAAGGCAAGGCACGGTCAGGCGAGGCAAGGTTAAGGCACGACAACGCAATGCTAGGCAATGCACGGAAGGCAAGCAAAGAGTAACGGAAGGCAAGGAAGGCAAGGGCAAGCAAGGGAAGGCAAGGGTAACGGAAGGAACGGCACGGTAAGGGGAAACAATGCTAAGGCACGAAAACGCAGGGCTAGGCAATGCACGGCAAGGCAAGGAAGGGGCAACACAAGGCAAGGCCCGGTCAGGCGAGGCAAGGATAATGCACGACAACACAAGGGTAGGCAGTGCACGGCTAGGCAAGGAAAGAGTAACGGAAGGAAAGGAAGGTAAGGCAAAGCAAGGCAAGGCAAGTGTAACAAAAGGCACTTCAAGGCAAGGGGAAACAAGGCTAAGGCACGACAACGCACGACTAGGCAATGAACGGCAAGGCATGGAAAGGGTAAGGCAAGGCAAGGCACGGTGAGGCAAGGCAAGGCTAATGCACGAAAACGCACGGCTAGACAATGCACGGCAAGGAAAGGAAAGGGTAACGCATGGCAAGGCACCGTCAGGCGAGGCGAGGCAATGCTAAGGCACGACAACGCAAGGCTAGGCAATGCACGGAAGGCAAGCAAAGAGTAACGGAAGGCAAGGAAGGCAAGGGCAAGCAAGGGAAGGCAAGGGTAACGGAAGGAACGGCACCGCAAGGGGAAACAAGGCTAAGGAACGAAAACGCACAGCTAGGGAATGCACGGATAGAGAAGGACAGGGTAACGCAAGGCAAGGAACGGTGAGGCAAGGCAAGGCTAATGCACGACAACGCACGGCTAGGCAATGCAAAGCAAGGCAAGAAAATGGTAACGCAAGGCAAGGCACGGTCAGACGAGGCAAGGTTAATGCACGACAACGCAAGGGTAGGCAGTGTACGGCTAGGCAAGGAAAGAGTAACGGAAGGAAAGGAAGGCAAGGCAAAGCAAGGCAAGGCAAGTGTAACAAAAGGCAAGGCACGGCAAGGGGAAACAAGGCTAAGGCACGGCAACGCACGGCTAGGCAATGCACGGCCAATCAAGGAAAGGGTAACGCAAGGCAAGGCACGGTGAGGCAAGGCATGGCTAATGCACGACAACGCACGGCTAGGCAATGCACGGCAAGGCAAGGAAAGGGTAACGCAAGGCAAGGCACGGTCAGGCGAGGCAAGGTTAAGGCACGACAACGCAATGCTAGGCAATGCACGGAAGGCAAGCAAAGAGTAACGGAAAGCAAGGAAGGCAAGGGCAAGCAAGGGAAGGCAAGGGTAACGGAAGGAACGGCACGGTAAGGGGAAACAATGCTAAGGCACGAAAACGCAGGGCTAGGCAATGCACGGCAAGGCAAGGAAGGAGTAACACAAGGCAAGGCCCGGTCAGGCGAGGCAAGGATAATGCACGACAACACAAGGGTAGGCAGTGCACGGCTAGGCAAGGAAAGAGTAACGGAAGGAAAGGAAGGTAAGGCAAAGCAAGGCAAGGCAAGTGTAACAAAAGGCACGGCACGGCAAGGGGAAACAAGGCTAAGGCACGACAACGCACGACTAGGCAATGAACGGCAAGGCATGGAAAGGGTAAGGCAAGGCAAGGCACGGTGAGGCAAGGCAAGGCTAATGCATGAAAACGCACGGCTAGACAATGCCGGGCAAGGAAAGGAAAGGGTAACGCATGGCAGGGCACCGTCAGGCGAGGCGAGGCAATGCTAAGGCACGACAACGCAAGGCTAGGCAATGCACGGAAGGCAAGCAAAGAGTAACGGAAGGCAAGGAAGGCAAGGGCAAGCAAGGGAAGGCAAGGGTAACGGAAGGAACGGCACCGCAAGGGGAAACAAGGCTAAGGAACGACAACGCACCACTAGGGAATGCACGGATAGGGAAGGACAGGGTAACGCAAGGCAAGGAACGGTGAGGCAAGGCAAGGCTAATGCACGACAATGCACGGCTAGGCAATGCAAAGCAAGGCAAGAAAATGGTAACGCAAGGCAAGGCACGGTCAGACGAGGCAAGGTTAATGCACGACAACGCAAGGGTAGGCAGTGTACGGCTAGGCAAGGAAAGAGTAACGGAAGGAAAGGAAGGCAAGGCAAAGCAAGGCAAGGCAAGTGTAACAAAAGGCAAGGCACGGCAAGGGGAAACAAGGCTAAGGCACGGCAACGCACGGCTAGGCAATGCACGGCCAATCAAGGAAAGGGTAACGCAAGGCAAGGCACGGTGAGGCAAGGCATGGCTAATGCACGACAACGCACGGCTAGGCAATGCACGGCAAGGCAAGGAAAGGGTAACGCAAGGCAAGGCACGGTCAGGCGAGGCAAGGTTAAGGCACGACAACGCAAGGCTAGGCAATGCACGGAAGGCAAGCAAAGAGTAACGGAAGGCAAGGAAGGCAAGGGCAAGCAAGGGAAGGCAAGGGTAACGGAAGGAACGGCACGGTAAGGGGAAACAATGCTAAGGCACGAAAACGCAGGGCTAGGCAATGCACGGCAAGGCAAGGAAGGGGTAACACAAGGCAAGGCCCGGTCAGGCGAGGCAAGGATAATGCACGACAACACAAGGGTAGGCAGTGCACGGCTAGGCAAGGAAAGAGTAACGGAAGGAAAGGAAGGTAAGGCAAAGCAAGGCAAGGCAAGTGTAACAAAAGGCACTGCACGGCAAGGGGAAACAAGGCTAAGGCACGACAACGCACGACTAGTCAATGAACGGCAAGGCATGGAAAGGGTAAGGCAAGGCAACGCACGGTGAGGCAAGGCAAGGCTAATGCACGAAAACGCACGGCTAGGCAATGCACGGCAAGGAAAGGAAAGGGTAACGCAAGGCAAGGCACCGTCAGGCGAGGCGAGGCAATGCTAAGGCACGACAACGCAAGGCTAGGCAATGCACGGAAGGCAAGCAAAGAGTAACGGAAGGCAAGGAAGGCAAGGCAACGCAAGTAAGGCTATGGCAAGTTGAAACAAGTCTAATACACGACAACGCACGGCTAGGCAATACAGGGAAGGCAAGCAAAGAGTAACGGAAGGCAAGAAAAGCAAGGGAAGGCAATGCAAGGAAAGGGTAAGGGATGGAACGGCACGGCAAGGGCAAACAAGGCTAAGGCAGGACAACGCACGGCTAGGCAATGCACGGCAAGGCAAGGAAAGGGTAACGCCACGGGTGGCACGGTAATTCAAGGCTAATGCACGACAACGCAAGGCTAGGCAATGCACGGAAGGCAAGCAAAGAGTGACGGAAGGCAAGGAAGGCAAGGGAAAGCAAGGCAAGCAAGGGTAACGGAAGAAACGGCTCGGCAAGGGGAAACAAGGCTAAGGCACGGCAACGCACGGCTAGGGAATGCACGGCCAGGCAAGGAAAGGGTAACGCAAGGCAAGGCACGGTGAGGCAAGGCAAGGCTAATGCACGACAACGCACGGCTAGGCAATGCACGGCAAGGCAAGGAAAGGGTAACGCAAGGCAAGGCACGGTCAGGCCAGGCAAGGCTAGGGCTCGACAACGCAAGGCTAGGCAATGCACGGAAGGCAAGCAAAGAGTAACGGAAGGCAAGGAATGCAAGGCAAAGGAAGGCAACGCAAGCAAGGCTATAGCAAGGTGAAAAAAGCCTAAGGCACGACAACGCAAAGCTAGACAATGCACGGAAGGCAAGGAAAGAGTAACTGAAGGCAAGGACGGAAAGGCAATGCAAGGCAACGCAAGCAAGGCTATGGCAAGGGGAAACAAGGCTAAGGCACGACAACGCACAGCTAAGGAATGCACGGATAGGGAAGGACAGGGTAACGCAAGGCAAGGAACGGTGAGGCAAGGCAAGGCTAATGCACGACAACGCACGGCTAGGCAATGCAAAGCAAGGCAAGAAAATGGTAACGCAAGGCAAGCACGGTCAGACGAGGCAAGGTTAATGCACGACAACGCAAGGGTAGGCAGTGTACGGCTAGGCAAGGAAAGAGTAACGGAAGGAAAGGAAGGCAAGGCAAAGCAAGGCAAGGCAAGTGTAACAAAAGGCAAGGCACGGCAAGGGGAAACAAGGCGAAGGCACGGCAACGCACGGCTAGGCAATGCACGGCCAATCAAGGAAAGGGTAACGCAAGGCAAGGCACGGTGAGGCAAGGCATGGCTAATGCACGACAACGCACGGCTAGGCAATGCACGGCAAGGCAAGGAAAGGGTAACGCAAGGCAACGCACGGTCAGGCGAGGCAAGGTTAAGGCACGACAACGCAAGGCTAGGCAATGCACGGAAGGCAAGCAAAGAGTAACGGAAGGCAAGGAAGGCAAGGGCAAGCAAGGGAAGGCAAGGGTAACGGAAGGAACGGCACGGTAAGGGGAATCAATGCTAAGGCACGAAAACGCAGGGCTAGGCAATGCACGGCAAGGCAAGGAAGGGGAAACACAAGGCAAGGCCCGGTCAGGCGAGGCAAGGATAATGCACGACAACACAAGGGTAGGCAGTGCACGGCTAGGCAAGGAAAGAGTAACGGAAGGAAAGGAAGGTAAGGCAAAGCAAGGCAAGGCAAGTGTAACAAAAGGCACTGCACGGCAAGGGGAAACAAGGCTAAGGCACGACAACGCACGACTAGTCAATGAACGGCAAGGCATGGAAAGGGTAAGGCAAGGCAACGCACGGTGAGGCAAGGCAAGGCTAATGCACGAAAACGCACGGCTAGGCAATGCACGGCAAGGAAAGGAAAGGGTAACGCAAGGCAAGGCACCGTCAGGCGAGGCGAGGCAATGCTAAGGCACGACAACGCAAGGCTAGGCAATGCACGGAAGGCAAGCAAAGAGTAACGGAAGGCAAGGAAGGAAGGCAACGCAAGTAAGGCTATGGCAAGTTGAAACAAGGCTAATGCACGACAACGCACGGCTAGGCAATACACGGAAGGCAAGCAAAGAGTAACGGAAGGCAAGAAAAGCAAGGGAAGGCAATGCAAGGAAAGGGTAAGGGATGGAACGGCACGGCAAGGGCAAACAAGGCTAAGGCAGGACAACGCACGGCTAGGCAATGCACGGCAAGGCAAGGAAAGGGTAACGCCACGGAAGGCACGGTAATTCAAGGCTAATGCACGACAACGCAAGGGTAGGCATTGCACGGAAGGCAAGCAAAGAGTGACGGAAGGCAAGGAAGGCAAGGGAAAGCAAGGCAAGGCAAGGGTAACGGCAGAAACAGCTCGGCAAGAGGAAACAAGGCTAAGGCACGGCAACGCACGGCTAGGGAATGCACGGCCAGGCAAGGAAAGGGTAACGCAAGGCAAGGCACGGTGAGGCAAGGCAAGGCTAATGCACGACAACGCACGGCTAGGCAATGCACGGAAGGCAAGCAAAGAGTAACGGAAGGCAAGGAAGGCAAGGCAAAGCAAGACAACGCAAGCAAGGCTATGGCAAGGTGAAAGAAGGCTAATGCACGACAACACACGGCTAGGCAATGCAGGGCAACGCAAGGAAAGGGTAAAGCAAGGGAAGGCACGGTCAGGCGAGGGAAGTCTACGGCAAGACAACGCAAGGCTAGGCAATGCACGGAAGGCAAGCAAAGAGTGACGGAAGGCAGGGAAGGCAAGGGAATGCAAGGCAAGGCAAGGGTAATGGAAGGAACGGCTCGGCAAGGGGAAACAAGGCTAAGGCACGACAACGCAAGGCTAGGCAATGCCCGGAAGGCAAGCAAAGAGTAACGGAATGCAAGGAATGCAAGGCAAAGGAAGGCAACGTAAGCACGGCCATGGCAAAGTGAAAATATTCTAAGGCACGAAAACGCAAAGCTAGGCAATGCACGGAAGGCAAGCAAAGAGTAACGGAAGGCAAGGAATGCAAGGGAAAGGAAGGCAACGCAAGCAAGTCTATGGCAAGGTGAAACAAGGCTAAGGCACGACAACGCACGGCTAGGCAATGCACGGCAAGGCAAGGAACGGGTAACGCAAGGCAAGGCACGGTGAGGCAAGGCAAGCCAAATGCACGACAACGCACGGCTAGGCAATACACGGCAAGGGAAGGAAAGGGTAACGCAAGGCAAGGCACGGTCAGGCGAGGCAAGGCTAAGGCACGACAACGCAAAGCTAGGCAATGCACGGAAGGCAAGCAAAGAGTAACGGGAGGCAAGGAATGCAAGGCAAAGGAAGGCAACGCAAGCAAGTCTATGGCAAGGTGAAACAAGGCTAAGGCACGACAACGCACGGCTAGGCAATGCACGGCAAGGCAAGGAAAGGGTAACGCAAGGCAAGGCACGGTGAGGCAAGGCAAGGCTAATGCACGACAACGCACGGCTAGGCAATGCACGGCAAGGGAAGGAAAGTGTAACGCAAGGCAAGGCACGGTCAGGCGAGGCAAGGCTAAGGCACGACAACGCAAGGCTAGGCAATGAACGGAAGGCAAGCAAAGAGTAACGGAAGGCAAGGAAGTCAAGGCAAAGCAAGACAACGCAAGCAAGGCTATGGCAAGGTGAAAGAAGGCTAATGCACGACAACACACGGCTAGGCAATGCAGGGCAACGCAAGGAAAGGGTAAAGCAAGGGAAGGCACGGTCAGGCGAGGCAAGTCTACGGCAAGACAACTCAAGGCTAGGCAATGCACGGAAGGCAAGCAAAGAGTGACGGAAGGCAGTGAAGGCAAGGGAAAGCAAGGCAAGGCAAGGGTAATGGAAGGAACGGCTCGGCAAGGGGAAATAAGGCTTAGGCACGACAACGCAATCCTAGGCAATGCACGGAAGGCAAGCAAAGAGTAACGGAAGGCAAGGAATGCAAGGCAAAGGAAGGCAACGCAAGCAACGCTATGGCAAGGTGAAAAAAGTCTAAGGCACGACAACGCAAGTCTAGGCAATGCACGGAAGGCAAACAAAGAGTAACGGAAGGCAAGGAAGGCAAGGCAAAGAAAGGAAACGCAAGGAAGGCTATGGCAAGGTGAAAAAAGTCTAAGGCACGACAACGCAAGTCTAGGCAATGCACGGAAGGCAAGGAAAGAGTAACGGAAGGAAAGGAAGGTAAGGCAAAGTAAGGCAAGGCAAGTGTAACAAAAGGCACGGCACGGCAAGGGGAAACAAGGCTAAGGCACGACAACGCACGACTAGGCAATGAACAGCAAGGCAAGGCATAAGGAAAGGGTAAGGCAAGGCAAGGCACCGTCAGGCGAGGCGAGGCAATGCTAAGGCACGACAACGCAAGGCTAGGCAATGCACGGAAGGCAAGCAAAGAGTAACGGAAGGCAAGGAAGGCAAGGGCAAGCAAGGGAAGGCAAGGGTAACGGAAGGAACGGCACCGCAAGGGGAAACAAGGCTACGGAACGACAACGCACAGCTAGGAAATGCACGGATAGGGAAGGACAGGGTAACGCAAGGCAAGGAACGGTGAGGCAAGGCAAGGCTAATGCACGAAAACGCACGGCTAGGCAATGCAAAGCAAGGCAAGAAAATGGTAACGCAAGGCAAGGCACGGTCAGACGAGGCAAGGTTAATGCACGACAACGCAAGGGTAGGCAGTGTACGGCTAGGCAAGGAAAGAGTAACGGAAGGAAAGGAAGGCAAGGCAAAGCAAGGCAAGGCAAGTGTAACAAAAGGCAAGGCACGGCAAGGGGAAACAAGGCTAAGGCACGGCAACGCACGGCTAGGCAATGCACGGCCAATCAAGGAAAGGGTAACGCAAGGCAAGGCACGGTGAGGCAAGGCATGGCTAATGCACGACAACGCACGGCTAGGCAATGCACGGCAAGGCAAGGAAAGGGTAACGCAAGGCAAGGCACGGTCAGGCGAGGCAAGGTTAAGGCACGACAACGCAAGGCTAGGCAATGCATGGAAGGCAAGCAAAGAGTAACGGAAGGCAAGGAAGGCAAGGGCAAGCAAGGGAAGGCAAGGGTAACGGAAGGAACGGCACGGTAAGGGGAAACAATGCTAAGGCACGAAAACGCAGGGCTAGGCAATGCACGGCAAGGCAAGGAAGGGGTAACACAAGGCAAGGCCCGGTCAGGCGAGGCAAGGATAATGCACGACAACACAAGGGTAGGCAGTGCACGGCTAGGCAAGGAAAGAGTAACGGAAGGAAAGGAAGGTAAGGCAAAGCAAGGCAAGGCAAGTGTAACAAAAGGCACTGCACGGCAAGGGGAAACAAGGCTAAGGCATGACAACGCACGACTAGTCAATGAACGGCAAGGCATGGAAAGGGTAAGGCAAGGCAACGCACGGTGAGGCAAGGCAAGGCTAATGCACGAAAACGCACGGCTAGGCAATGCACGGCAAGGAAAGGAAAGGGTAACGCAAGGCAAGGCACCGTCAGGCGAGGCGAGGCAATGCTAAGGCACGACAACGCAAGGCTAGGCAATGCACGGAAGGCAAGCAAAGAGTAACGGAAGGCAAGGAAGGAAGGCAACGCAAGTAAGGCTATAGCAAGTTGAAACAAGGCTAATGCACGACAACGCACGGCTAGGCAATACACGGAAGGCAAGCAAAGAGTAACGGAAGGCAAGAAAAGCAAGGGAAGGCAATGCAAGGAAAGGGTAAGGGATGGAACGGCACGGCAAGGGCAAACAAGGCTAAGGCAGGACAACGCACGGCTAGGCAATGCACGGCCAATCAAGGAAAGGGTAACGCAAGGCAAGGCACGGTGAGGCAAGGCAAGGCTAATGCACGACAACGCACGGCTAGGCAATGCACGGCAAGGCAAGGAAAGGGTAACGCAAGGCAAGGCACGGTCAGGCGAGGCAAGGTTAAGGCACGACAACGCAATGCTAGGCAATGCACGGAAGGCAAGCAAAGAGTAACGGAAAGCAAGGAAGGCAAGGGCAAGCAAGGGAAGGCAAGGGTAACGGAAGGAACGGCACGGTAAGGGGAAACAATGCTAAGGCACGAAAACGCAGGGCTAGGCAATGCACGGCAAGGCAAGGAAGGGGCAACACAAGGCAAGGCCCGGTCAGGCGAGGCAAGGATAATGCACGACAACACAAGGGTAGGCAGTGCACGGCTAGGCAAGGAAAGAGTAACGGAAGGAAAGGAAGGTAAGGCAAAGCAAGGCAAGGCAAGTGTAACAAAAGGCACGGCAAGGCAAGGGGAAACAAGGCTAAGGCACGACAACGCACGACTAGGCAATGAACGGCAAGGCATGGAAAGGGTAAGGCAAGGCAAGGCACGTTGAGGCAAGGCAAGGCTAATGCACGAAAACGCACGGCTAGGCAATGCACGGCAAGGAAAGGAAAGGGTAACGCAAGGCAAGGCACCGTCAGGCGAGGCGAGGCAATGCTAAGGCACGACAACGCAAGGCTAGGCAATGCACGGAAGGCAAGCAAAGAGTAACGGAAGGCAAGGAAGGCAAGGGCAAGCAAGGGAAGGCAAGGGTAACGGAAGGAACGGCACCGCAAGGGGAAACAAGGCTAAGGAACGAAAACGCACAGCTAGGGAATGCACGGATAGGGAAGGACAGGGTAACGCAAGGCAAGGAACGGTGAGGCAAGGCAAGGCTAATGCACGACAACGCACGGCTAGGCAATGCAAAGCAAGGCAAGAAAATGGTAACGCAAGGCAAGGCACGGTCAGACGAGGCAAGGTTAATGCACGACAACGCAAGGGTAGGCAGTGTACGGCTAGGGAAGGAAAGAGTAACGGAAGGAAAGGAAGGCAAGGCAAAGCAAGGCAAGGCAAGTGTAACAAAAGGCAAGGCACGGCAAGGGGAAACAAGGCTAAGGCACGGCAACGCACGGCTAGGCAATGCACGGCCAATCAAGGAAAGGGTAACGCAAGGCAAGGCACGGAGAGGCAAGGCATGGCTAATGCACGACAACGCACGGCTAGGCAATGCACGGCAAGGCAAGGAAAGGGTAACGCAAGGCAAGGCACGGTCAGGCGAGGCAAGGTTAAGGCACGACAACGCAAGGCTAGGCAATGCACGGAAGGCAAGCAAAGAGTAACGGAAGGCAAGGAAGGCAAGGGCAAGCAAGGGAAGGCAAGGGTAACGGAAGGAACGGCACGGTAAGGGGAAACAATGCTAAGGCACGAAAACGCACAGCTAGGGAATGCACGGCAAGGCAAGGAAGGGGTAACACAAGGCAAGGCCCGGTCAGGCGAGGCAAGGATAATGCACGACAACACAAGGGTAGGCAGTGCACGGCTAGGCAAGGAAAGAGTAACGGAAGGAAAGGAAGGTAAGGCAAAGCAAGGCAAGGCAAGCGTAACAAAAGGCACTGCACGGCAAGGGGAAACAAGGCTAAGGCACGACAACGCACGACTAGTCAATGAACGGCAAGGCATGGAAAGGGTAAGGCAAGGCAACGCACGGTGAGGCAAGGCAAGGCTAAGGCACGAAAACGCACGGCTAGGCAATGCACGGCAAGGAAAGGAAAGGGTAACGCATGGCAAGGCACCGTCAGGCGAGGCGAGGCAATGCTAAGGCACGACAACGCAAGGCTAGGCAATGCACGGAAGGCAAGCAAAGAGTAACGGAAGGCAAGGCAAGGAAGGAAGGCAACGCAAGTAAGGCTATGGCAAGTTGAAACAAGGCTAATGCACGACAACGCACGGCTAGGCAATACACGGAAGGCAAGCAAAGAGTAACGGAAGGCAAGAAAAGCAAGGGAAGGCAATGCAAGGAAAGGGTAAGGGATGGAACGGCACGGCAAGGGCAAACAAGGCTAAGGCAGGACAACGCACGGCTAGGCAATGCACGGCAAGGCAAGGAAAGGGTAACGCCACGGAAGGCACGGTAATTCAAGGCTAATGCACGACAACGCAAGGCTAGGCAATGCACGGAAGGCAAGCAAAGAGTGACGGAAGGCAAGGAAGGCAAGGGAAAGCAAGGCAAGGCAAGGGTAACGGAAGGAACGGCTCGGCAAGGGGAAACAAGGCTAAGGCACGGCAACGCACGGCTAGTGAATGCACGGCCAGGCAAGGAAAGGGTAACGCAAGGAAAGGCACGGTGAGGCAAGGCAAGGCTAATGCACGACAACGCACGGCTAGGCAATGCACGGCAAGGCAAGGAAAGGGTAACGCAAGGCAAGGCACGGTCAGGCCAGGCAAGGCTACGGCTCGACAACGCAAGGCTAGGCAATGCACGGAAGGCAAGCAAAGAGTAACGGAAGGCAAGGAATGCAAGGCAAAGGAAGGCAACGCAAGCAAGGCTATAGCAAGGTGAAAAAAGCCTAGGGCTCGACAACGCAAAGCTAGGCAATGCACGGAAGGCAAGGAAAGAGTAACTGAAGGCAAGGACGGAAAGGCAATGCAAGGCAACGCAAGCAAGGCTATGGCAAGGGGAAACAAGGCTAAGGCACGACAACGCACAGCTAAGGAATGCACGGATAGGGAAGGACAGGGTAACGCAAGGCAAGGAACGGTGAGGCAAGGCAAGGCTAATGCACGACAACGCACGGCTAGGCAATGCAAAGCAAGGCAAGAAAATGGTAACGCAAGGCAAGGCACGGTCAGACGAGGCAAGGTTAATGCACGACAACGCAAGGGTAGGCAGTGTACGGCTAGGCAAGGAAAGAGTAACGGAAGGAAAGGAAGGCAAGGCAAAGCAAGGCAAGGCAAGTGTAACAAAAGGCAAGGCACGGCAAGGGGAAACAAGGCTAAGGCACGGCAACGCACGGCTAGGCAATGCACGGCCAATCAAGGAAAGGGTAACGCAAGGCAAGGCACGGTGAGGCAAGGCATGGCTAATGCACGACAACGCACGGCTAGGCAATGCACGGCAAGGCAAGGAAAGGGTAACGCAAGGCAACGCACGGTCAGGCGAGGCAAGGTTAAGGCACGACAACGCAAGGCTAGGCAATGCACGGAAGGCAAGCAAAGAGTAACGGAAGGCAAGGAAGGCAAGGGCAAGCAAGGGAAGGCAAGGGTAACGGAAGGAACGGCACGGTAAGGGGAATCAATGCTAAGGCACGAAAACGCAGGGCTAGGCAATGCACGGCAAGGCAAGGAAGGGGAAACACAAGGCAAGGCCCGGTCAGGCGAGGCAAGGATAATGCACGACAACACAAGGGTAGGCAGTGCACGGCTAGGCAAGGAAAGAGTAACGGAAGGAAAGGAAGGTAAGGCAAAGCAAGGCAAGGCAAGTGTAACAAAAGGCACTGCACGGCAAGGGGAAACAAGGCTAAGGCACGACAACGCACGACTAGTCAATGAACGGCAAGGCATGGAAAGGGTAAGGCAAGGCAACGCACGGTGAGGCAAGGCAAGGCTAATGCACGAAAACGCACGGCTAGGCAATGCACGGCAAGGAAAGGAAAGGGTAACGCAAGGCAAGGCACCGTCAGAAGAGGCGAGGCAATGCTAAGGCACGACAACGCAAGGCTAGGCAATGCACGGAAGGCAAGCAAAGAGTAACGGAAGGCAAGGAAGGAAGGCAACGCAAGTAAGGCTATGGCAAGTTGAAACAAGGCTAATGCACGACAACGCACGGCTAGGCAATACACGGAAGGCAAGCAAAGAGTAACGGAAGGCAAGAAAAGCAAGGGAAGGCAATGCAAGGAAAGGGTAAGGGATGGAACGGCACGGCAAGGGCAAACAAGGCTAAGGCAGGACAACGCACGGCTAGGCAATGCACGGCAAGGCAAGGAAAGGGTAACGCCACGGAAGGCACGGTAATTCAAGGCTAATGCACGACAACGCAAGGGTAGGCATTGCACGGAAGGCAAGCAAAGAGTGACGGAAGGCAAGGAAGGCAAGGGAAAGCAAGGCAAGGCAAGGGTAACGGCAGAAACAGCTCGGCAAGAGGAAACAAGGCTAAGGCACGGCAACGCACGGCTAGGGAATGCACGGCCAGGCAAGGAAAGGGTAACGCAAGGCAAGGCACGGTGAGGCAAGGCAAGGCTAATGCACGACAACGCACGGCTAGGCAATGCACGGAAGGCAAGCAAAGAGTAACGGAAGGCAAGGAAGGCAAGGCAAAGCAAGACAACGCAAGCAAGGCTATGGCAAGGTGAAAGAAGGCTAATGCACGACAACACACGGCTAGGCAATGCAGGGCAACGCAAGGAAAGGGTAAAGCAAGGGAAGGCACGGTCAGGCGAGGCAAGTCTACGGCAAGACAACGCAAGGCTAGGCAATGCACGGAAGGCAAGCAAAGAGTGACGGAAGGCAGGGAAGGCAAGGGAAAGCAAGGCAAGGCAAGGGTAATGGAAGGAACGGCTCGGCAAGGGGAAACAAGGCTAAGGCACGACAACGCAAGGCTAGGCAATGCCCGGAAGGCAAGCAAAGAGTAACGGAAGGCAAGGAATGCAAGGCAAAGGAAGGCAACGTAAGCACGGCCATGGCAAGGTGAAAATATTCTAAGGCACGACAACGCAAAGCTAGGCAATGCACGGAAGGCAAGCAAAGAGTAACGGAAGGCAAGGAATTCAAGGGAAAGGAAGGCAACGCAAGCAAGTCTATGGCAAGGTGAAACAAGGCTAAGGCACGACAACGCACGGCTAGGCAATGCACGGCAAGGCAAGGAAAGGGTAACGCAAGGCAAGGCACGGTCAGGCAAGGCAAGCCAAATGCACGACAACGCACGGCTAGGCAATACACGGCAAGGGAAGGAAAGGGTAACGCAAGGCAAGGCACGGTCAGGCGAGGCAAGGCTAAGGCACGACAACGCAAAGCTAGGCAATGCACGGAAGGCAAGCAAAGAGTAACGGAAGGCAAGGAATGCAAGGCAAAGGAAGGCAACGAAAGCAAGTCTATGGCAAGGTGAAACAAGGCTAAGGCACGACAACGCACGGCTAGGCAATGCACGGCAAGGCAAGGAAAGGGTAACGCAAGGCAAGGCACGGTGAGGCAAGGCAAGGCTAATGCACGACAACGCACGGCTAGGCAATGCACGGCACGGGAAAGAAAGGGTAACGCAAGGCAAGGCACGGTCAGGCGAGGCAAGGCTAAGGCACGACAACGCAAGGCTAGGCAATGAACGGAAGGCAAGCAAAGAGTAACGGAAGGCAAGGAAGGCAAGGCAAAGCAAGACAACGCAAGCAAGGCTATGGCAAGGTGAAAGAAGGCTAATGCACGACAACACACGGCTAGGCAATGCAGGGCAACGCAAGGAAAGGGTAAAGCAAGGGAAGGCACGGTCAGGCGAGGCAAGTCTACGGCAAGACAACTCAAGGCTAGGCAATGCACGGAAGGCAAGCAAAGAGTGACGGAAGGCAGTGAAGGCAAGGGAAAGCAAGGCAAGGCAAGGGTAATGGAAGGAACGGCTCGGCAAGGGGAAATAAGGCTAAGGCACGACAACGCAATCCTAGGCAATGCACGGAAGGCAAGCAAAGAGTAACGGAAGGCAAGGAATGCAAGGCAAAGGAAGGCAACGCAAGCAAGGCTATGGCAAGGTGAAAAAAGTCTAAGGCACGACAACGCAAGTCTAGGCAATGCACGGAAGGCAAGCAAAGAGTAACGGAAGGCAAGGAAGGCAAGGCAAAGAAAGGAAACGCAAGGAAGGCTATGGCAAGGTGAAAAAAGTCTAAGGCACGACAACGCAAGTCTAGGCAATGCACGGAAGGCAAGGAAAGAGTAACGGAAGGAAAGGAAGGTAAGGCAAAGTAAGGCAAGGCAAGTGTAACAAAAGGCACGGCACGGCAAGGGGAAACAAGGCTAAGGCACGACAACGCACGACTAGGCAATGAACAGCAAGGCATGGAAAGGGTAAGGCAAGGCAAGGCACCGTCAGGCGAGGCGAGGCAATGCTAAGGCACGACAACGCAAGGCTAGGCAATGCACGGAAGGCAAGCAAAGAGTAACGGAAGGCAAGGAAGGCAAGGGCAAGCAAGGGAAGGCAAGGGTAACGGAAGGAACGGCACCGCAAGGGGAAACAAGGCTACGGAACGACAACGCACAGCTAGGAAATGCACGGATAGGGAAGGACAGGGTAACGCAAGGCAAGGAACGGTGAGGCAAGGCAAGGCTAATGCACGAAAACGCACGGCTAGGCAATGCAAAGCAAGGCAAGAAAATGGTAACGCAAGGCAAGGCACGGTCAGGCGAGGCAAGGTTAATGCACAACAACGCAAGGGTAGGCAGTGTACGGCTAAGCAAGGAAAGAGTAACGGAAGGAAAGGAAGGCAAGGCAAAGCAAGGCAAGGCAAGTGTAACAAAAGGCAAGGCACGGCAAGGGGAAACAAGGCTAAGGCACGGCAACGCACGGCTAGGCAATGCACGGCCAATCAAGGAAAGGGTAACGCAAGGCAAGGCACGGTGAGTCAAGGCATGGCTAATGCACGACAACGCACGGCTAGGCAATGCACGGCAAGGCAAGGAAAGGGTAACGCAAGGCAAGGCACGGTCAGGCGAGGCAAGGTTAAGGCACGACAACGCAAGGCTAGGCAATGCACGGAAGGCAAGCAAAGAGTAACGGAAGGCAAGGAAGGCAAGGGCAAGCAAGGGAAGGCAAGGGTAACGGAAGGAACGGCACGGTAAGGGGAAACAATGCTAAGGCACGAAAACGCAGGGCTAGGCAATGCACGGCAAGGCAAGGAAGGGGTAACACAAGGCAAGGCCCGGTCAGTCGAGGCAAGGATAATGCACGACAACACAAGGGTAGGCAGTGCACGGCTAGGCAAGGAAAGAGTAACGGAAGGAAAGGAAGGTAAGGCAAAGCAAGGCAAGGCAAGTGTAACAAAAGGCACTGCACGGCAAGGGGAAACAAGGCTAAGGCACGACAACGCACGACTAGTCAATGAACGGCAAGGCATGGAAAGGGTAAGGCAAGGCAACGCACGGTGAGGCAAGGCAAGGCTAATGCACGAAAACGCACGGCTAGGCAATGCACGGCAAGGAAAGGAAAGGGTAACGCAAGGCAAGGCACCGTCAGGCGAGGCGAGGCAATGCTAAGGCACGACAACGCAAGGCTAGGCAATGCACGGAAGGCAAGCAAAGAGTAACGGAAGGCAAGGAAGGAAGGCAACGCAAGTAAGGCTATGGCAAGTTGAAACAAGGCTAATGCACGACAACGCACGGCTAGGCAATACACGGAAGGCAAGCAAAGAGTAACGGAAGGCAAGAAAAGCAAGGGAAGGCAATGCAAGGAAAGGGTAAGGGATGGAACGGCACGGCAAGGGCAAACAAGGCTAAGGCAGGACAACGCACGGCTAGGCAATGCACGGCAAGGCAAGGAAAGGGTAACGCCACGGAAGGCACGGTAATTCAAGGCTAATGCACGACAACGCAAGGGTAGGCAATGCACGGAAGGCAAGCAAAGAGTGACGGAAGGCAAGGAAGGCAAGGGAAAGCAAGGCAAGGCAAGGGTAACGGAAGAAACGGCTCGGCAAGGGGAAACAAGGCTAAGGCACGGCAACGCACGGCTAGGGAATGCACGGCCCGGCAAGGAAAGGGTAACGCAAGGCAAGGCACGGTGAGGCAAGGCAAGGCTAATGCACGACAACGCACGGCTAGGCAATGCACGGCAAGGCAAGGAAAGGGTAACGCAAGGCAAGGCACGGTCAGGCCAGGCAAGGCTATTGCTCGACAACGCAAGGCTAGGCAATGCACGGAAGGCAAGCAAAGAGTAACGGAAGGCAAGGAATGCAAGGCAAAGTAAGGCATCGCAAGCAAGGCTATAGCAAGGTGAAAAAAGCCTAGGGCACGACAACGCAAAGCTAGACAATGCACGGAAGGCAAGGAAAGAGTAACTGAAGGCAAGGACGGAAAGGCAATGCAAGGCAACGCAAGCAAGGCTATGGCAAGGGGAAACAAGGCTAAGGCACGACAACGCACGGCTAGGCAATGCACGGCAAGGGAAGGAAAGGGTAACGCAAAGCAAGGCACGGTCAGGGAAGGCAGGAATAACGCACGACAACACAACTTTGGGCAATGCACGGCAAGGCAAGCAAACAGTAACGGAAGGCAAGGAAGGCAAGGGAAAGCAAGGCAAGGCAAGGGTAACGGAAGGCACGGCAGCGCAAGGGGAAACAAGACTAAGGCACGACAACGCACGGCTAGGCAATTCACGGCCAATCAAGGAAAGGGTAACAGAAGGCAAGGCACGGTGAGGCAAGGCATGGCTAATTCACGACAACGCACGGCTAGGCAATGCACGGCAAGGCAAGGAAAGGGTAACGCAAGGCAAGGCACGGTCAGGCGAGGCAAGGCTAAGGCACGACAACGCAAGGCTAGGCAATGCCCGGAAGGCAAGCAAAGAGTAACGGAAGGCAAGGAATGCAAGGCAAAGGAAGGCAACGTAAGCAAGGCCATGGCAAAGTGAAAATATTCTAAGGCACGACAACGCAAAGCTAGGCAATGCACGGAAGGCAAGCAAAGAGTAACGGAAGGCAAGGAATGCAAGGGAAAGGAAGGCAACGCAAGCAAGTCTATGGCAAGGTGAAACAAGGCTAAGGCACGACAACGCACGGCTAGGCAATGCACGGCAAGGCAAGGAACGGGTAACGCAAGGCAAGGCACGGTGAGGCAAGGCAAGGCTAATGCACGACAACGCACGGCTAGGCAATACACGGCAAGGGAAGGAAAGGGTAACGCAAGGAAAGGCACGGTCAGGCGAGGCAAGGCTAAGGCACGACAACGCAAAGCTAGGCAATGCACGGAAGGCAAGCAAAGAGTAACGGGAGGCAAGGAATGCAAGGCAAAGGAAGGCAACGCAAGCAAGTCTATGGCAAGGTGAAACAAGGCTAAGGCACGACAACGCACGGCTAGGCAATGCACGGCAAGGCAAGGAAAGGGTAACGCAAGGCAAGGCACGGTGAGGCAAGGCAAGGCTAATGCACGACAACGCACGGCTAGGCAATGCACGGCAAGGGAAGGAAAGTGTAACGCAAGGCAAGGCACGGTCAGGCGAGGCAAGGCTGAGGCACGACAACGCAAGGCTAGGCAATGAACGGAAGGCAAGCAAAGAGTAACGGAAGGCAAGGAAGGCAAGGCAAAGCAAGACAACGCAAGCAAGGCTATGGCAAGGTGAAACAAGGCTAATGCACGACAACGCACGGCTAGGCAATGCAGGGCATGGCAAGGAAAGGGTAAAGCAAGGGAAGGCACGGTCAGGCGAGGCAAGTCTACGGCAAGACAACGCAAGGCTAGGCAATGCACGGAAGGCAAGCAAACAGTGACGGAAGGCAGTGAAGGCAAGGGAAAGCAAGGCAAGGCAAGGGTAATGGAAGGAACGGCTCGGCAAGGGG
>NW_027422462.1:0-73911 GCF_037893015.1 Macrotis lagotis
CAAGGCTAAGGAACGGAAACGCACGGCTAGGCAATGCACGACCAGGCAAGGAAAGGGTAACGCCAGGCAAGGCACGGTCAGGCAAGGCAAGGCTAATGCACGACAAGGCAAGGCTAGGCAGTGCACGGCAAGGCAAGGAAAGGGTAACGCAAGGCAAGGCACTGTCAGGCGAGGCAAGGCTAAGGCACGACAACGCAAGGCTAGGCAATGCACGGAAGGCAAGCAAAGAGTAACGGAAGGCAAGGAATGCAAGGGAAAGCAAGGCAAGGCAAGGGTAACGGAAGGAACGGCACGGCAAGGGGAAACAAGGCTAAGGCACGACAACAGAGGGCTAGGCAATGCAGGGCAAGGCAAGGAAAGGGTAACGCAAGGCAAGGCACGGTCAGGCGAGGCAAGGCTAATGCACGACAACGCAAGGCAAGGCAATTCACGGCAAGGCAAGGAAAGGGTAACGCAAGGCAAGGCACGGTCAGGCGAGGCAAGGCTAAGGCACGACAACGCAAGGCTAGGCAATGCACGGAAGGCAAGCAAAGAGTAACGGAAGGCAAGGAAGGCTAGGGAAAGCAGGGGAAGGCAATGGTAACGGAAGGAACGGCACGGTAAGGGCAAACAAGACTAAGGCACGACAACACAGGGCTAGGCAATGCAGGGCAAGGCAAGGAAATGGTAACGCAAGGCAAGGCACGGTCAGGCGAGGCAAGGCTAATGCACGACAACGCAAGGCTAGGCAGTGCACGGCTAGGCAAGGAAAGAGTAACGGAAGGAAAGGAAGGCAAGGCAAAGCAAGGCAAGGCAAGTGTAACAAAAGGCAAGGCACGGCAAGGGGAAACAAGGCTAAGGAACGGCAACGCACGGCTAGGCAATGCACGGCAAGGCAAGGAAAGGGTAACGCAAGGCAAGGCACGGTGAGGCAAGAAAAGGCAAATGCACGACAACGAACGGCTAGGCAATTCACGGCCAGGCAAGGAAATGGTAACGCAAGGCAGGGCACGGTTTGGGGAGGCAAGGCTAATGCACGACAACGCACGGCTAGGCAATGCACGGCAAGGCAAGCAAACAGTACCGGAATGCAAGGAAGGCAAGGGAAAGCAAGGCAAGGCAAGGGTAACGGAAGGAACGGCACGGCAAGGGGAAACAAGGCTAAGGCACGACAACGCACGGCTAGGCAATGCACGGCAAGGCAAGGAAAGGGTAACGCAAGGCAAGGCACGGTAAGGCAAGGCAAGGCTAATGCACGACAACGCACGGCTAGACAATGCACGGCAAGGCAAGGAAAAGGTAACGCACGGCAAGGCACGGTTAGGCGAGGCAAGGCTAAGACACGACAACGCAAGGCTAGGCAATGCACGGAAGGCAAGCAAAGAGTAACGGAAGGCAAGGAATGCAAGGCAAAGCAAGGCAACGCAAGCAAGGCTATGGCAAGGTGAAAAATTGCTAAGGCACGACCACGCAAGGCTAGGCAATGCACGGAAGGCAAGCAAAGAGTAACGGAAGGCAAGGAAGGCAAGGGAAACCAAAGCAAGGCAAGGGTAACGGAAGGAACGGCTCGACAAGGGGAAACAAGGCTAAGGCACGGCAACGCAGGGCTAGGCAATGCACGGCAAGGCAAGGAAAGGGTAACGCAAGGAAAGGCACTGTCAGGCGAGTCAAAGCTAATGCACGACATCGCAAGGCTAGGCAGTGCACGGCTAGGCAAGGAAAGAGTAACGGAAGGAAAGGAAGGCAAGGCAAAGCATGGCAAGGCAAGTGTAACAACAGGCACGGCACGGCAAGGGGAAACAAGGCTAAGGCACGACAACGCAAGGCTAGGCAATGCACGGAAGGGAAGCAAAGAGTAACGGAAGGCAAGGAATGCAAAGGAAAGCAGGGGAAGGCAAGGGTAACGAAAGGAACGGCACGGTTCGGGCAAACAAGGCTAAGGCACGACAACACAGGGCTAGGCAATGCCGGGCAAGGCAAGGAAAGGGTAACGCAAGGCAAGGCACGGTTTGGGGAGGCAAGGCTAATGCACGACAACGCAAGGCTAGGCAATGCACGGAAGGCAAGCAAAGAGTAACGGAAGGCAAGGAAGGCAAGGGAAAGCAAGGCAAGTCAAGTGTAACCAAAGGCACGGCCACGGCAAGGGGAAACAAGGCTAAGGCACGGCAACGCAAGGCTAGGCAATGCACGGCAAGGCAAGGAAAGGGTAACGCAAGGCAAGGCACGGTTAGGCGAGGCATGGCTAAGGCACGACAACGCATGGCTAGGCATTGCACGGAAGGCAAGCAAAGAGTAACGGAAGGCAAGGAATGCAAGGCAAAGGAAGGCAACGCAAACAAGGCTATGGCAAGGTGAATAAAGGCTCAGGCACGACAACGCAAGGCTAGGCAATGCACGGCCAGCCAAGGAAAAGGTAACGCAAGGCAAGGCACTGTGAGGCAAGGCAAGGCTAATGCACGACAGCGCAAGGCTAGGCAATGCACGGAAGGCAAGCAAAGAGTAACGGAAACCAAGGAAGGCAAGGGAAAGCAAGGCAAGGCAAGGGTAACGGAAGGAACGGCACGGCAAGGGGAAACAAGGCTAAGGCACGACAACGCACGGCTAGGCAATGCACGGCAAGGCAAGGCAAGGGTAACACCAGGCAAGGCACGGTCAGGCGAGGCAAGGCTAATGCACGACAAGGCAAGGCTAGGCAATGCACGGCAAGGCAAGGAAAGGGTAACGCAAGGCAAGGCACGGTTAGGCGAGGCATGGCTAAGGCACGACAACGCAAGGCTAGGCAATGCACGGAAGGCAAGCAAAGAGTAACGGAAGGCAAGGAATGCAAGGCAAAGCAAGGCAACGCAAACAAGGCTATGGCAAGGTGAATAAAGGCTCAGGCACGACAACGCAAGGCTAGGCAATGCACGGCCAGCCAAGGAAAAGGTAACGCAAGGCAAGGCACTGTGAGGCAAGGCAAGGCTAATGCACGACAGCGCAAGGCTAGGCAGTGCACGGGTAGGAAATGAAAGAGTAACGGAAGGAAAGGAAGGCAAGGCAAAGCAAGGCAAGGCAAGTGTAACAAAAGGCACGGCACGGCAAGGGGAAACAAGGCTAAGGCACGGCAACGCAAGGCTAGGCAATGCACGGCAAGGCAAAGAAAGGGTAACGCAAGGCAAGGCACGGTCAGGCGAGGCAAGGCTAAGGCACGACAACGCAAGGCTAGGCAATGCACGGAAGGCAAGCAAAGAGTAACGGAAACCAAGGAAGGCAAGGGAAATCAAGGCAAGGCAAGGGTAACGGAAGGAACGGCACGGCAAGGGGAAACAAGGCTAAGGCACGACAACGCACGGCTAGGCAATTCACGGCAAGGCAAGGAAAGGGTAACGCCAGGCAAGGCACGGTCAGGCAAGGCAAGGCTAATGCACGACAAGGCAAGGCTAGGCAGTGCACGGCAAGGCAAGGAAAGGGTAACGCAAGGCAAGGCACAGTCAGGCGAGGCAAGGCTAAGGCACGACAACGCAAGGCTAGGCAATGCACGGAAGGAAAGCAAAGAGTAACGGAAGGCAAGGAAAGCAAGGGAAAGCAAGGCAAGGCAAGGGTAACGGAAGGAACGGCACGGCAAGGGGAAACAAGGCTAAGGCACGACAACGCGCTGCTAGGCAATGCAGGGCAAGGCAAGGAAAGGGTAACGCAAGGCAAGGCACGGTTTGGGGAGGCAAGGCTAATGCACGACAACGCAAGGCTAGGCAATGCACGGAAGGCAAGCAAAGAGTAACGGAAGGCAAGGAAGGCAAGGGAAAGCAAGGCAAGGCAAGGGTAACGGAAGGAACGGCACGGCAAGGGGAAACAAGGCTAAGGCACGACAACGCACGGCTAGGCAATGCACGGCAAGGCAAGGAAAGGGTAACGCAAGGCAAGGCACGGTGGGGGAAGGCAAGGCTGATGCACGACAACGCACGGCTAGCAATTCACGGCAAGGCAAGGAAAGGGTAACGCAAGGCAAGGCACGGTCAGGCGAGGTAAGGCTAAGGCACGACAACGCAAGGCTAGGCAATGCACGGAAGGCAAGCAAAGAGTAACGGAAGGCAAGGAATGCAAAGGAATGCAGGGGAAGGCAAGGGTAACGAAAGGAACGGCACGGTAAGGGGAAACAAGGCTAAGGCACGACAACACAGGGCTAGGCAATGCACGGCAAGGCAAGGAAAGGGTAACGCAAGGCAAGGCACGGTCAGGCGAGGTAAGGCTAAGGCACGACAACGCAAGGCTAGGCAATGCACGGAAGGCAAGCAAAGAGTAACGGAAGGCAAGGAAGGCAAGGGAAAGCAAGGCAAGGCAAGGGTAACGGAAGGAACGGCAAGGCAAGGGGAAACAAGGCAAAAGAACGGCAACGCACGGCTAGGCAATGCACGGCCAGGCAAGGAAAGGGTAACGCAAGGCAAGGCACGGTGAGGCAAGGCAAAGCTGATGCACGACAACGCACGGCTAGGCAATGCACGGGAAGGCAAGGAAAGGGTAACGCAAGGCAAGGCACGGTCAGGCGAGGCAAGGCTAAGGCACGACAACGCAAGGCTAGGCAATGCACGGAAGGCAAGCAAAGAGTAACTGAAGGCAAGGAGGGCAAGGGAAAGCAGGGGAAGGCAAGGGTAACGGAAGAAACGGCACGGTATGGGGAAACAAGGCTAAGGCACGACAACGCAGGGCTAGGCAATGCACGGCAAGTCAAGGAAAGGGTAACGCAAGGCAAGGCACGTTCAGGCGAGGCAAGGGTAATGCACGACAACGCAAGGCTACGCATTGCACGGCTAGGAAATGAAAGAGTAACGGAAGGAAAGGAAGGCAAGGCAAAGCAAGGCAAGGCAAGTGTAACAAAAGGCACGGCATGGCAAGGGGAAACAAGGCTAAGGCACGGCAACGCAAGGCGACGCAATGCACGGCCAGGCAAGGAAAGGGTAACGCAAGGCACGGCACGGTCAGGCGAGGCAAGGCTAATGCATGACAGCGCAAGGCTAGGCAATGCACGGAAGGCAAGCAAAGAGTAACGGAAACCAAGGAAGGCAAGGGAAATCAAGGCAAGGCAAGGGTAACGGAAGGAACGGCACGGCAAGGGGAAACAAGGCTAAGGAACGACAACGCACGGCTAGGCAATTCACGGCAAGGCAAGGAAAGGGTAACGCCAGGCAAGGCACGGTCAGGCAAGGCAAGGCTAATGCACGACAAGGCAAGGCTAGGCAGTGCACGGCAAGGCAAGGAAAGGGTAACGCAAGGCAAGGCACAGTCAGGCGAGGCAAGGCTAAGGCACGACAACGCAAGGCTAGGCAATGCACGGAAAGAAAGCAAAGAGTAACGGAAGGCAAGGAAAGCAAGGGAAAGCAAGGCAAGGCAAGGGTAAAGGTAGGAACGGCACGGCAAGGGGAAACAAGGCTAAGGTACGACAACACAGGGCGAGGCAATGCAGGGCAATGCAAGGAAAGGGTAACGGAAGGCAAGGCACGGTTTGGGGAGGCAAGGCTAATGCACGACAACGCAAGGCTAGGCAATGAACGGAAGGGAAGCAAAGAGTAACGGAAGGCAAGGAATGCAAGGCAAAGCAAGGCAACGCAAGCAAGGCTATGGCAAGGTGAAAAAAATCTAAGGCACGACCACGCAAGGCTAGGCAATGCACGGAAGGCAAGCAAAGAGTAACGGAAGGCAAGGAAGGCAAGGCAAAGCAAGGCAACGCAAGAAAGTCTATGGCAATGTGAAAAAAGGCTAAGACACGACAACGCAAGGCTAGGCAATGCACGGAAGGCAAGCAAAGAGTAACGGAATGCAAGGAAGGCAAGGGAAAGCAAGGCAAGGCAAGGGTAACGGAAGGAACGGCACGGTAAGGGGAAACAAAGCTAAGGCACGACAATAAAGGGCTAGGCAATGCACGGCAAGGCAAGGAAAGGGTAACGCAAGGCAAGGCACGGTGAGGCAAGACAAGGCAAATGCACGAAAACGCACGGCTACGCAATGCACGGCAAGGCAAGGAAAGGGTACCGCAAGGCAAGGCACGGTCAGGCGAGGCAAGGCTGATGCACGACAACGCACGGCTAGGCAATGCACGGAAGGCAAGAAAAGAGTAAAGGAAGGCAAGGAATGCAAAGGAAAGCAGGGGAAGGCAAGAGTAACGAAAGGAACGGCACGGTAAGGGGAAACAAGGCTGAGGCACGACAACACAGGGCTAGGCAATGCAGGGCAAGGCAAGGAAAGGGTAACGCAAGGCAAGGCACGGTTTGGGGAGGCAAGGCTAATGCACGACAACGCAAGGCTAGGCAATGAACGGAAGGCAAGCAAAGAGTAACGGAAGGAAAGGAAGGCAAGGCAAAGCAAGGCAAGGCAAGTGTAACAAAAGGCAAGGCACGGCAAGGGGAAACAAGGCTAAGGAACGGAAACGCACGGCTAGGCAATGCACGACCAGGCAAGGAAAGGGTAACGCCAGGCAAGGCACGGTCAGGCAAGGCAAGGCTAATGCACGACAAGGCAAGGCTAGGCAGTGCACGGCAAGGCAAGGAAAGGGTAACGCAAGGCAAGGCACTGTCAGGCGAGGCAAGGCTAAGGCACGACAACGCAAGGCTAGGCAATGCACGGAAGGAGAGCAAAGAGTAACGAAAGTCAAGGAAAGCAAGGGAAAGCAAGGCAAGGCAAGGGTAACGGAAGGAACGGCACGGCAAGGGGAAACAAGGCTAAGGCACGACAACAGAGGGCTAGGCAATGCAGGGCAAGGCAAGGAAAGGGTAACGCAAGGCAAGGCAGGGTTTGGGGAGGCAAGGCTAATGTACGACAACGCAAGGCTAGGCAATTCACGGCAAGGCAAGGAAAGGGTAACGCAAGGCAAGGCACGGTCAGGCGAGGCAAGGCTAAGGCACGACAACGCAAGGCTAGGCAATGCACGGAAGGCAAGCAAAGAGTAACGGAAGGCAAGGAAGGCTAGGGAAAGCAGGGGAAGGCAATGATAACGGAAGGAACGGCACGGTAAGGGCAAACAAGACGAAGGCACGACAACACAGGGCTAGGCAATGCAGGGCAAGGCAAGGAAATGGTAAAGCAAGGCAAGGCACGGTTTGGCGAGGCAAGGCTAATGCACGACAACGCAAGGCTAGGCAGTGCAGGGCTAGGCAAGGAAAGAGTAACGGAAGGAAAGGAAGGCAAGGCAAAGCAAGGCAAGGCAAGTGTAACAAAAGGCAAGGCACGGCAAGGGGAAACAAGGCTAAGGAACGGCAAGGCACGGCTAGGCAATGCACGGCCAGGCAAGGAAAGGGTAACGCAAGGCAAGGCACGGTAAGGCAAGACAAGGCTAATGCACGACAACGCACGGCTAGGCAATGCACGGCCAGGCAAGGAAATGGTAACGCAAGGCAAGGCACGGTCAGGCGAGGCAAGGCTAAGACACGACAACGCAAGGCTAGGCAATGCACGGAAGGCAAGCAAAGAGTAACGGAAGGCAAGGAAGGCAAGGGAAAGCAAGGCAAGGCAAGGGTAACGGAAGGAACGGCACGGCAAGGGGAAACAAGGCTAAGGTACGACAACGCACGGCTAGGCAATGCACGGCAAGGCAAGGAAAGGGTAACGCAAGGCAAGGCACGGTAAGGCAAGGCAAGGCTAATGCACGACAACGCACGGCTAGACAATGCACGGCAAGGCAAGGAAAAGGTAACGCACGGCAAGGCACTGTTAGGCGAGGCAAAGCTAAGACACGACAACGCAAGGCTAGGCAATGCACGGAAGGCAAGCAAAGAGTAACGGAAGGCAAGGAATGCAAGGCAAAGCAAGGCAACGCAAGCAAGGCTATGGCAAGGAGAAAAATTGCTAAGGCACGACCACGCAAGGCTAGGCAATGCACGGAAGGCAAGCAAAGAGTAACGGAAGGCAAGGAAGGCAAGGCAAAGCAAGGCAACGCAAGCAAGGCTATGGCAAGGTGAAAAAAGGCTAAGACACGACAACGCAAGGCTAGGCAATGCACGGAAGGCAAGCAAAGAGTAACGGAAGGCAAGGAATGCAAGGCAAAGCAAGGCAACGCAAGCAAGGCTATGGCAAGGTGAAAAAAGGCTAAGGCACGACAACGCAAGGCTAGGCAGTGTACGGCTAGGCAAGGAAAGAGTAACGGAAGGAAAGGAAGGCAAGGCAAAGCAAGGCAAGGCAAGTGTAACAAAAGGCAAGGCACGGCAAGGGGAAACAAGGCTAAGGAACGGCAACGCACGGCTAGGCAATGCGCGGCCAGGCAAGGAAAGGGTAACGCAAGGCAAGGCACGGTAAGGCAAGACAAGGCTAATGCACGACAACGTACGGCTAGGCAATGCGAGGCAAGGCAAGGAAAGGGTAACGCAAGGCAAGGCACGGTCAGGCAAGGCAAGGCTAATGCACGACAACGCAAGGCTAGGCAATGCACGGAAGGCAAGCAAAGAGTAACGGAAGGCAAGGAAGGCAAGGGAAACCAAAGTAAGGCAAGGGTAACGGAAGGAACGGCTCGACAAGGGGAAACAAGGCTAAGGCACGGCAACGCAGGGCTAGGCAATGCACGGCAAGGCAAGGAAAGGGTAACGCAAGGAAAGGCACTGTCAGGCGAGTCAAAGCTAATGCACGACATCGCAAGGCTAGGCAGTGCACGGCTAGGCAAGGAAAAAGTAACGGAAGGAAAGGAAGGCAAGGCAAAGCATGGCAAGGCAAGTGTAACAACAGGCACGGCACGGCAAGGGGAAACAAGGCTAAGGCACGACAACGCAAGGCTAGGCAATGCACGGAAGGGAAGCAAAGAGTAACGGAAGGCAAGGAATGCAAAGGAAAGCAGGGGAAGGCAAGGGTAACGAAAGGAACGGCACGGTTCGGGCAAACAAGGCTAAGGCACGACAACACAGGGCTAGGCAATGCCGGGCAAGGCAAGGAAAGGGTAACGCAAGGCAAGGCACGGTTTGGGGAGGCAAGGCTAATGCACGACAACGCAAGGCTAGGCAATGCACGGAAGGCAAGCAAAGAGTAACGGAAGGCAAGGAAGGCAAGGGAAAGCAAGGCAAGTCAAGTGTAACCAAAGGCACGGCCACGGCAAGGGGAAACAAGGCTAAGGCACGGCAACGCAAGGCTAGGCAATGCACGGCAAGGCAAGGAAAGGGTAACGCAAGGCAAGGCACGGTTAGGCGAGGCATGGCTAAGGCACGACAACGCATGGCTAGGCATTGCACGGAAGGCAAGCAAAGAGTAACGGAAGGCAAGGAATGCAAGGCAAAGGAAGGCAACGCAAACAAGGCTATGGCAAGGTGAATAAAGGCTCAGGCACGACAACGCAAGGCTAGGCAATGCACGGCCAGCCAAGGAAAAGGTAACGCAAGTCAAGGCACTGTGAGGCAAGGCAAGGCTAATGCACGACAGCGCAAGGCTAGGCAATGCACGGAAGGCAAGCAAAGAGTAACGGAAACCAAGTAAGGCAAGGGAAAGCAAGGCAAGGCAAGGGTAACGGAAGGAACGGCACGGCAAGGGGAAACACGGCTAAGGCACGACAACGCACGGCTAGGCAATGCACGGCAAGGCAAGGCAAGGGTAACACCAGGCAAGGCACGGTCAGGCAAGGCAAGGCTAATGCACGACAAGGCAAGGCTAGGCAATGCACGGCAAGGCAAGGAAAGGGTAACGCAAGGCAAGGCACGGTTAGGCGAGGCATGGCTAAGGCACGACAACGCAAGGCTAGGCAATGCACGGAAGGCAAGCAAAGAGTAACGGAAGGCAAGGAATGCAAGGCAAAGCAAGGCAACGCAAACAAGGCTATGGCAAGGTGAATAAAGGCTCAGGCACGACGACGCAAGGCTAGGCAATGCACGGCCAGCCAAGGAAAAGGTAACGCAAGGCAAGGCACTGTGAGGCAAGGCAAGGCTAATGCACGACAGCGCAAGGCTAGGCAGTGCACGGGTAGGAAATGAAAGAGTAACGGAAGGAAAGGAAGGCAAGGCAAAGCAAGGCAAGGCAAGTGTAACAAAAGGCACGGCACGGCAAGGGGAAAAAAGGCTAAGGCACGGCAACGCAAGGCTAAGCAATGCACGGCCAGGCAAGGAAAGGGTAACGCAAGGCAAGGCACGGTCAGGCGAGGCAAGGCTAATGCACGACAACGCAAGGCTAGGCAATGCACGGAAGGCAAGCAAAGAGTAACGGAAGGCAAGGAAAGCAAGGGAAATCAAGGCAAGGCAAGGGTAAGGGAAGGAACGGCACGGCAAGGGGAAACAAGGCTAAGGCACGACAACGCACGGCTAGGCAATGCACGGCAAGGCAAGGAAAGGGTAACGCCAGGCAAGGCACGGTCAGGCAAGGCAAGGCTAATGCACGACAAGGCAAGGCTAGGCAGTGCACGGCAAGGCAAGGAAAGGGTAACGCAAGGCAAGGCACAGTCAGGCGAGGCAAGGCTAAGGCACGACAACGCAAGGCTAGGCAATGCACGGAAGGAAAGCAAAGAGTAACGGAAGGCAAGGAAAGCAAGGGAAAGCAAGGCAAGGCAAGGGTAACGGAAGGAACGGCACGGCAAGGGGAAACAAGGCTAAGGCACGACAACACGCTGCTAGGCAATGCAGGGCAAGGCAAGGAAAGGGTAACGCAAGGCAAGGCACGGTTTGGGGAGGCAAGGCTCATGCACGACAACGCAAGGCTAGGCAATGCACGGAAGGCAAGCAAAGAGTAACGGAAGGCAAGGAAGGCAAGGGAAAGCAAGGCAAGGCAAGGGTAACGGAAGGAACGGCACGGCAAGGGGAAACAAGGCTAAGGCACGACAACGCACGGCTAGGCAATGCACGGCAAGGCAAGGAAAGGGTAACGCAAGGCAAGGCACGGTGGGGGAAGGCAAGGCTGATGCACGACAACGCACGGCTAGCAATTCACGGCAAGGCAAGGAAAGGGTAACGCAAGGCAAGGCACGGTCAGGCGAGGTAAGGCTAAGGCACGACAACGCAAGGCTAGGCAATGCACGGAAGGCAAGCAAAGAGTAACGGAAGGCAAGGAATGCAAAGGAATGCAGGGGAAGGCAAGGGTAACGAAAGGAACGGCACGGTAAGGGGAAACAAGGCTAAGGCACGACAACACAGGGCTAGGCAATGCAGGGCAAGGCAAAGAAAGGGTAACGCAAGGCAAGGCACGGTTTGGGGAGGCAAGGCTAATGCACTACAACGCAAGGCTAGGCAATGCACGGAAGTCAAGCAAAGAGTAACGGAAGGCAAGGAAGGCAAGGGAAAGCAAGGCAAGGCAAGGGTAACGGAAGGAACGGCACGGCAAGGGGAAACAAGGCTAAGGCCCGGCAACGCACGGCTAGGCAATGCACGGCAAGGCAAGGAAAGTGTAACGCAAGGCAAGGCACGGTGAGGCAAGGCAAAGCTGATGCACGACAACGCACGGCTAGGCAATGCACGGGAAGGCAAGGAAAGGGTAACGCAAGGCAAGGCACGGTCAGGCGAGGCAAGGCTAAGGCACGACAACGCAAGGCTAGGCAATGCACGGAAGGCAAGCAAAGAGTAACTGAAGGCAAGGAGGGCAAGGGAAAGCAGGGGAAGGCAAGGGTAACGGAAGAAACGGCACGGTAAGGGGAAACAAGGCTAAGGCACGACAACGCAAGGCTAGGCAATGCACGGAAGGTAAGTAAAGAGTAACGGAAGGCAAGGCACGGTCAGGCGAGGCAAGGCTAATGCACGACAACGCAAGGCTAGGCAATGCACGGCTAGGCAAGGAAAGAGTAACGGAAGGAAAGGAAGGTAAGGCAAAGCAAGGCAAGGCAAATGTAACAAAAGGCACGGCATGGCAAGGGGAAACAAGGCTAAGGCACGGGAACGCAAGGCGACGCAATGCACGGCCAGGCAAGGAAAGGGTAACGCAAGGCACGGCACGGTCAGGCGAGGCAAGGCTAATGCATGACAGCGCAAGGCTAGGCAATGCACGGAAGGCAAGCAAAGAGTAACGGAAACCAAGGAAGGCAAGGGAAATCAAGGCAAGGCAAGGGTAACGGAAGGAACGGCACGGCAAGGGGAAACAAGGCTAAGGCACGACAACGCACGGCTAGGCAATTCACGGCAAGGCAAGGAAAGGGTAACGCCAGGCAAGGCACGGTCAGGCAAGGCAAGGCTAATGCACGACAAGGCAAGGCTAGGCAGTGCACGGCAAGGCAAGGAAAGGGTAACGCAAGGCAAGGCACAGTCAGGCGAGGCAAGGCTAAGGCACGACAACGCAAGGCTAGGCAATGCACGGAAAGAAAGCAAAGAGTAACGGAAGGCAAGGAAAGCAAGGGAAAGCAAGGCAAGGCAAGGGTAAAGGTAGGAATGGCACGGCAAGGGGAAACAAGGCTAAGGCACGACAACACAGGGCGAGGCAATGCAGGGCAATGCAAGGAAAGGGTAACGGAAGGCATGGCACGGTTTGGGGAGGCAAGGCTAATGCACGACAACGCAAGGCTAGGCAATGAACGGAAGGGAAGCAAAGAGTAACGGAAGGCAAGGAATGCAAGGCAAAGCAAGGCAACGCAAGCAAGGCTATGGCAAGGTGAAAAAAATCTAAGGCACGACCACGCAAGGCTAGGCAATGCACGGAAGGCAAGCAAAGAGTAACGGAAGGCAAGGAAGGCAAGGCAAAGCAAGGCAACGCAAGAAAGTCTATGGCAATGTGAAAAAAGGCTAAGACACGACAACGCAAGGCTAGGCAATGCACGGAAGGCAAGCAAAGAGTAACGGAATGCAAGGAAGGCAAGGGAAAGCAAGGCAAGGCAAGGGTAACGGAAGGAACGGCACGGTAAGGGGAAACAAAGCTAAGGCACGACAATAAAGGGCTAGGCAATGCACGGCAAGGCAAGGAAAGGGTAACGCAAGGCAAGGCACGGTGAGGCAAGACAAGGCAAATGCACGACAACGCACGGCTACGCAATGCACGGCAAGGCAAGGAAAGGGTACCGCAAGGCAAGGCACGGTCAGGCGAGGCAAGGCTGATGCACGACAACGCACGGCTAGGCAATGCACGGAAGGCAAGAAAAGAGTAAAGGAAGGCAAGGAATGCAAAGGAAAGCAGGGGAAGGCAAGAGTAACGAAAGGAACGGCACGGTAAGGGGAAACAAGGCTGAGGCACGACAACACAGGGCTAGGCAATGCAGGGCAAGTCAAGGAAAGGGTAACGCAAGGCAAGGCACGGTTTGGGGAGGGAAGGCTAATGCACGACAACGCAAGGCTAGGCAATGCACGGAAGGCAAGCAAAGAGTAACGGAAGGAAAGGAAGGCAAGGCAAAGCAAGGCAAGGCAAGTGTAACAAAAGGCAAGGCACGGCAAGGGGAAACAAGGCTAAGGAACGGCAACGCACGGCTAGGCAATGCACGGCCAGGCAAGGAAAGGGTAACGCAAGGCAAGGCACGGTAAGGCAAGACAAGGCTAAGGCACGGCAACGCACGGCTAGGCAATGCACGGCCAGGCAAGGAAATGGTAACGCAAGGCAAGGCACGGTCAGGCGAGGCAAGGCTAAGGCACGACAACGCAAGGCTAGGCAATGCACGGAAGGCAAGCAAAGAGTAACGGAAGGCAAGGAAGGCAAGGGAAAGCAAGGCAAGGCAAGGGTAACGGAAGGAACGGCACGGCAAGGGGAAACAAGGCTAAGGTACGACAACGCACGGCTAGGCAATGCACGGCAAGGCAAGGAAAGGGTAACGCAAGGCAAGGCACGGTAAGGCAAGGCAAGGCTAATGCACGACAACGCACGGCTAGGCAATGCACGGCAAGGCAAGGAAAGGGTAACGCAAGGCAAGGCACGGTCAGGCGAGGCAAGGCTAAGGCACGACAACGCAAGGCTATGCAATGCACGGAAGGCAAGCAAAGAGTAACGGAAGGCAAGGAATGCAAGGCAAAGCAAGGCAACGCAAGCAAGGCTATGGCAAGGTGAAAAAAGGCTAAGGCACGACCACGCAAGGCTAGGCAATGCACGGAATGCAAGCAAAGAGTAACGGAAGGCAAGGAAGGCAAGGCAAAGCAAGGCAACGCAAGCAAGGCTATGGCAAGGTGAAAAAAGGCTAAGACACGACAACGCAAGGCTAGGCAATGCACGGAAGGCAAGCAAAGAGTAACGGAAGGCAAGGAATGCAAGGCAAAGCAAGGCAACGCAAGCAAGGCTATGGCAAGGTGAAAAAAGGCTAAGGCACGACAACGCAAGGCTAGGCAGTGCACGGCTAGGCAAGGAAAGATTAACGGAAGGAAAGGAAGGCAAGGCAAAGCAAGGCAAGGCAAGTGTAACAAAAGGCAAGGCACGGCAAGGGGAAACAAGGCTAAGGAACGGCAACGCACGGCTAGGCAATGCGCGGCCAGGCAAGGAAAGGGTAACGCAAGGCAAGGCACGGTAAGGCAAGACAAGGCTAATGCACGACAACGTACGGCTAGGCAATGCGAGGCAAGGCAAGGAAAGGGTAACGCAAGGGAAGGCACGGTCAGGCAAGGCAAGGCTGAGGCACGACAACGCAAGGCTAGGCAATGCACGGCAGGCAAGCAGAGTAACGGAAGGCAAGGAAGGCAAGGGAAAGCAAGGCAAGGAAAGGGTAACCGAAGGAACGGCACTGCAAGGGGAAACAAGGCTAAGGCACGACAACGCACGGCTAGGCAATGCACGGCAAGGCAAGGAAAGGGTAACGCAAGGACAGGCACTGTCAGGCGAGTCAAAGCTAATGCACGACATCGCAAGGCTAGGCAGTGCACGGCTAGGCAAGGAAAAAGTAACGGAAGGAAAGGAAGGCAAGGCAAAGCATGGCAAGGCAAGTGTAACAACAGGCACGGCACGGCAAGGGGAAACAAGGCTAAGGCACGACAACGCAAGGCTAGGCAATGCACGGAAGGGAAGCAAAGAGTAACGGAAGGCAAGGAATGCAAAGGAAAGCAGGGGAAGGCAAGGGTAACGAAAGGAACGGCACGGTTCGGGCAAACAAGGCTAAGGCACGACAACACAGGGCTAGGCAATGCAGGGCAAGGCAAGGAAAGGGTAACGCAAGGCAAGGCACGGTTAGGCGAGGCATGGCTAAGGCACGACAACGCATGGCTAGGCATTGCACGGAAGGCAAGCAAAGAGTAACGGAAGGCAAGGAATGCAAGGCAAAGCAAGGCAACGCAAACAAGGCTATGGCAAGGTGAATAAAGGCTCAGGCACGACAACGCAAGGCTAGGCAATGCACGGCCAGCCAAGGAAAAGGTAACGCAAGGCAAGGCACTGTGAGGCAAGGCAAGGCTAATGCACGACAGCGCAAGGCTAGGCAATGCACGGAAGGCAAGCAAAGAGTAACGGAAACCAAGGAAGGCAAGGGAAATCAAGGCAAGGCAAGGGTAACGGAAGGAACGGCACGGCAAGGGGAAACACGGCTAAGGCACGACAACGCACGGCTAGGCAATGCACGGCAAGGCAAGGCAAGGGTAACACCAGGCAAGGCACGGTCAGGCAAGGCAAGGCTAATGCACGAAAAGGCAAGGCTAGGCAGTGCACGGCAAGGCAAGGAAAGGGTAACGCAAGGCAAGGCACTGTCAGGCGAGGCAAGGCTAAGGCACGACAACGCAAGGCTAGGAAATGCACGGAAGGAAAGCAAAGAGTAACGGAAGGCAAGGAAAGCAAGGGAAAGCAAGGCAAGGTATGTGTAACGCAAGGCAAGGCACGGCAAGGGGAAACAAGGCTAAGGCACGAAAACGCACGGCTAGGCAATGCACGGCAAGGCAAGGAAAGGGTAACGCCAGGCAAGGAACGGTCAGGCAAGGCAAGGCTAATGCACGACAAGGCAAGGCTAGGCAGTGCACGGCAAGGCAAGGAAAGGGTAACGCAAGGCAAGGCACGGTGAGGCAAGCAAAGAGTAACGGAAGGCAAGGAAGGCAAGGGAAAGCAAGGCAAGGCAAGCAAAGAGTAACGGAACGCAAGGAAGGCAAGGGAAACCAAGGCAAGGGAAGGGTAACGGAAGGAATGGCTCGGCAAGGGGAAACAAGGCTAAGGCACGGCAACGCAGGGCTAGGCAATGCACGGCAAGGCAAGGAAAGGGTAACGCAAGGCAAGGCACTGTCAGGCGAGGCAAAACTAATGCACGACATCGCAAGGCTAGGCAGTGCACGGCTAGGCAAGGAAAGAGTAACGGAAGGAAAGGAAGGCAAGGCAAAGCATGGCAAGGCAAGTGTAAACAAAGGCACGGCCACCGCAAGGGGAAACAAGGTTAAGGCACGACAACGCAAGGCTAGGCAATGCACGGAATGCAAGCAAAGAGTAACGGAAGACAGGAATGCAAAGGAAAGCAGGGGAAGGCAAGGGTAACGAAAGGAACGGCACGATAAGGGGAAACAAGGCTAAGGCACGACAACACGCTGCTAGGCAATGCAGGGCAAGGGAAGGAAAGGGTAACGCAAGGCAAGGCACGGTTTGGGGCAAGGCAAGGCACGGTTTGGGGAGGCAAGGCTAATGCACGACAACGCAAGGCTATGCAATGAACGGAAGGCAAGCAAAGAGTAACGGAAGGCAAGGAAGGCAAGGGAAACCAAGGCAAGGCAAGTGTAACCAAAGGCACGGCCACGGCAAGGGGAAACAAGGCTAAGGCACGACAACGCAAGGCTAGTCAATGCACGGTAAGGCAAGGAAAGGGTAACGCAAGGCAAGGCACGGTTAGGCGAGGCTTGGCTAAGGCTCGACAACGCAAGGCTAGGCAATGCACGGAAGGCAAGCAAAGAGTAACGGAAGGCAAGGAATGCAACGCAAAGCAAGGCAACGCAAACAAGGCTATGGCAAGGTGACAAAAGGCTCAGGCACGACAACGCAAGGCTAGGCAATGCACGGAAGGCAAGCAAAGAGTAACGGAATGGAAGGAAGGCAAGGCAAAGCAAGCAAGGCTATGGCAAGGTGAAACAAGGCTAAGGCACCACAACGCACGTCTAGGCAATGCACGGCCAGCCAAGGAAAGGGTAAAGCAAGGGAAGGCACGGTGAGGCAAGGCAAGGCTAATGCACGACAACGCAAGGCTAGGCAATGCACGGAAGGCAAGCAAAGAGTAACGGAAGGCAAGGAAGACAAGGGAAAGCAAGGCAAGGCAAGGGTAACGGAAGGAACGGCACGGCAAGGGGAAACAAGGCTAAGGCACGACAACGCACGGCTAGGCAATGCACGGCAAGGCAAGGAAAGGGTAACGCAAGGCAAGGCACGGTCAGGCAAAGCAAGGCTAAGGCACGACAACGCAAGGCTAGGCAGTGTACGGCTAGGCAAGGAAAGAGTAACGGAAGGAAAGGAAGGCAAGGCAAAGCAAGGCAAGGCAAGTGTAACAAAAGGCAAGGCACGGCAAGGGGAAACAAGGCTAAGGCACGACAACGCACGGCTAGGCAATGCACGGCAAGGCTAAGGCACGACAACGCACGGCTAGGCAATGCACGGCAAGGCAAGGAAAGGGTAACGCAAGGCAAGGCACGGTCAGGCGAGGCAAGGCTAAGGCACGACAACGCAAGGCTAGGTAATGCACGGAAGGCAAGAAAAGAGTAACGGAATGCAAGGAAGGCAAGGGAAAGCAAGGCAAGGCAAGGGTAACGGAAGGAACGGTACGGCAAGGGGAAACAAGGCTAAGGCACGACAACGCAGGGCTAGGCAATGCACGGCAAGGCAAGGAAAGGGTAACGCAAGGAAAGGCACTGTCAGGCGAGTCAAAGCTAATGCACGACATCGCAAGGCTAGGCAGTGCACGGCTAGGCAAGGAAAGAGTAACGGAAGGAAAGGAAGGCAAGGCAAAGAATGGCAAGGCAATTGTAACAACAGGCACGGCACGGCAAGGGGAAACAAGGCTAAGGCACGACAACGCAAGGCTAGGCAATGTACGGAAGGCAAGCAAAGAGTAACGGAAGGCAAGGAATGCAAAGGAAAGCAGGGGAAGGCAAGGGTAACGAAAGGAACGGCACGGTGAGGGGAAACAAGGCTAACGCACGACAACACAGTGCTACGCAATGCAGGGCAAGGCAAGGAAAGGGTAACGCAAGGCAAGGCACGGTTTGGGGAGGCAAGGCTAATGCACGACAACGCAAGGCTAGGCAATGCACGGAAGGCAAGCAAAGAGTAACGGAAGGCAAGGAAGGCAAGGGAAAGCAAGGCAAGTCAAGTGTAACCAAAGGCACGGCCACGGCAAGGGGAAACAAGGCTAAGGCACGGCAACGCAAGGCTAGGCAATGCACGGCAAGGCAAGGAAAGGGTAACGCAAGGCAAGGCACGGTCAGGCGAGGCAAGGCTAAGGCACGACAACGCAAGGCTAGGCAATGCACGGAAGGCAAGCAAAGAGTAACGGAAGGCAAGGAAGGCAAGGGAAAGCAAGGCAACGCAAACAAGGCTATGGCTAGGTGAATAAAGGCTCAGGCACGACAACGTAAGGCTAGGCAATGCACGGCCAGCCAAGGAAAAGGTAACGCAAGGCAAGGCACTGTGAGGCAAGGCAAGGCTAATGCACGACAGCGCAAGGCTAGGCAATGCACGGAAGGCAAGCAAAGAGTAACGGAAACCAAGGAAGGCAAGGGAAAGCAAGGCAAGGCAAGGGTAACGGAAGGAACGGCACGGCAAGGGGAAACACGGCTAAGGCACGACAACGCACGGCTAGGCAATGCACGGCAAGGGAAGGCAAGGGTAACACCAGGCAAGGCACGGTCAGGCAATGCAAGGCTAATGCACGACAACGCAAGGCTAGGCAATGCACGGCAAGGCAAGGAAAGGGTAACGCAAGGCAAGGCACTGTCAGGCGAGGCAAAGCTAATGCACGACATCGCAAGGCTAGGCAGTGCACGGGTAGGCAAGGAAAGAGTAACGGAAGGAAAGGAAGGCAAGGCAAAGCAAGGCAAGGCAAGTGTAACAAAAGGCACGGCACGGCAAGGGGAAACAAGGCGAAGGGACGGCAACGCACGGCTAGGCAATGCACGGCCAGGCAAGGAAATGGTAACGCAAGGCAAGGCACGGTCAGGCGAGGCAAGGCTAAGGCACGACAACGCAAGGCTAGGCAAGCAAAGAGTAACGGAAGGCAAGGAAGGCTAGGGAAAGCAGGGGAAGGCAATGGTAACGGAAGGAACGGCACGGTAAGGGCAAACAAGACGAAGGCACGACAACACAGGGCTAGGCAATGCAGGGCAAGGCAAGGAAATGGTAACGCAAGGCAAGGCACGGTTTGGCGAGGCAAGGCTAATGCACGACAACGCAAGGCTAGGCAGTGCAGGGCTAGGCAAGGAAAGAGTAACGGAAGGAAAGGAAGGCAAGGCAAAGCAAGGCAAGGCAAGTGTAACAAAAGGCAAGGCACGGCAAGGGGAAACAAGGCTAAGGAACGGCAACGCACGGCTAGGCAATGCACGGCCAGGCAAGGAAAGGGTAACGCAAGGCAAGGCACGGTAAGGCAAGACAAGGCTAAGGCACGACAACGCACGGCTAGGCAATGCACGGCCAGCCAAGGAAATGGTAACGCAAGGCAAGGCACGGTCAGGCGAGGCAAGGCTAATGCACGACAACGCAAGGCTAGGCAATGCACGGAAGGCAAGCAAAGAGTAACGGAAGGCAAGGAAGGCAAGGGAAAGCAAGGCAAGGCAAGGGTAACGGAAGGAACGGCACGGCAAGGGGAAACAAGGCTAAGGTACGACAACGCACGGCTAGGCAATGCACGGCAAGGCAAGGAAAGGGTAACGCAAGGCAAGGCACGGTAAGGCAAGGCAAGGCTAATGCACGACAACGCACGGCTAGACAATGCACGGCAAGGCAAGGAAAAGGTAACGCACGGCAAGGCACGGTTAGGCGAGGCAAAGCTAAGACACGACAACGCAAGGCTAGGCAATGCACGGAAGGCAAGCAAAGAGTAACGGAAGGCAAGGAATGCAAGGCAAAGCAAGGCAACGCATGCAAGGCTATGGCAAGGTGAAAAATTGCTAAGGCACGACCACGCAAGAATAGGCAATGCACGGAAGGCAAGCAAAGAGTAACGGAAGGCAAGGAAGGCAAGGCAAAGCAAGGCAACGCAAGCAAGGCTATGGCAAGGTGAAAAAAGGCTAAGACACGACAACGCAAGGCTAGGCAATGCACGGAAGGCAAGCAAAGAGTAACGGAAGGCAAGGAATGCAAGGCAAAGCAAGGCAACGCAAGCAAGGCTATGGCAAGGTGAAAAAAGGCTAAGGCACGACAACGCAAGGCTAGGCAGTGTACGGCTAGGCAAGGAAAGAGTAACGGAAGGAAAGGAAGGCAAGGCAAAGCAAGGCAAGGCAAGTGTAACAAAAGGCAAGGCACGGCAAGGGGAAACAAGGCTAAGGAACGGCAACGCACGGCTAGGCAATGCGCGGCCAGGCAAGGAAAGGGTAACGCAAGGCAAGGCACGGTAAGGCAAGACAAGGCTAATGCACGACAACGTACGGCTAGGCAATGCGAGGCAAGGCAAGGAAAGGGTAACGCAAGGCAAGGCACGGTCAGGCAAGGCAAGGCTAAGGCACGACAACGCAAAGCTAGGCAATGCACGGAAGGCAAGCAAAGAGTAACGGAAGGCAAGGAAGGCAAGGGAAAGCAAGGCAAGGCAAGGGTAACGGAAGGAACGGCTCGACAAGGGGAAACAAGGCTAAGGCACGGCAACGCAGGGCTAGGCAATGCACGGCAAGGCAAGGAAAGGGTAACGCAAGGAAAGGCACTGTCAGGCGAGTCAAAGCTAATGCACGACATCGCAAGGCTAGGCAGTGCACGGCTAGGCAAGGAAAAAGTAACGGAAGGAAAGGAAGGCAAGGCAAAGCATGGCAAGGCAAGTGTAACAACAGGCACGGCACGGCAAGGGGAAACAAGGCTAAGGCACGACAACGCAAGGCTAGGCAATGCACGGAAGGGAAGCAAAGAGTAACGGAAGGCAAGGAATGCAAAGGAAAGCAGGGGAAGGCAAGGGTAACGAAAGGAACGGCACGGTTCGGGCAAACAAGGCTAAGGCACGACAACACAGGGCTAGGCAATGCAGGGCAAGGCAAGGAAAGGGTAACGCAAGGCAAGGCACGGTTTGGGGAGGCAAGGCTAATGCACGACAACGCAAGGCGAGGCAATGCACGGAAGGCAAGCAAAGAGTAACGGAAGGCAAGGAAGGCAAGGGAAAGCAACGCAAGTCAAGTGTAACCAAAGGCACGGCCACGGCAAGGGGAAACAAGGCTAAGGCACGGCAACGCAAGGCTAGGCAATGCACGGCAAGGCAAGGAAAGGGTAACGCAAGGCAAGGCACGGTTAGGCGAGGCATGGCTAAGGCACGACAACGCAAGGCTAGGCATTGCACGGAAGGCAAGCAAAGAGTAACGGAAGGCAAGGAATGCAAGGCAAAGCAAGGCAACGCAAACAAGGCTATGGCAAGGTGAATAAAGGCTCAGGCACGACAACGCAAGGCTAGGCAATGCACGGCCAGCCAAGGAAAAGGTAACGCAAGGCAAGGCACTGTGAGGCAAGGCAAGGCTAATGCACGACAGCGCAAGGCTAGGCAATGCACGGAAGGCAAGCAAAGAGTAACGGAAACCAAGGAAGGCAAGGGAAAGCAAGGCAAGGCAAGGGTAACGGAAGGAACGGCACGGCAAGGGGAAACACGGCTAAGGCACGACAACGCACGGCTAGGCAATGCACGGCAAGGCAAGGCAAGGGTAACACCAGGCAAGGCACGGTCAGGCAAGCAAGGCTAATGCACGAAAAGGCAAGGCTAGGCAGTGCACGGCAAGGCAAGGAAAGGGTAACGCAAGGCAAGGCACTGTCAGGCGAGGCAAGGCTAAGGCACGACAACGCAAGGCTAGGAAATGCACGGAAGGAAAGCAAAGAGTAACGGAAGGCAAGGAAAGCAAGGGAAAGCAAGGCAAGGCAAGGGTAACGGAAGGAACGGCACGGCAAGGGGAAACAAGGCTAAGGCACGACAACGCACGGCTAGGCAATGCACGGCAAGGCAAGGCAAGGGTAACGCCAGGCAAGGCACGGTCAGGCAAGGCAAGGCTAATGCACGACAACGCACGGCTAGGCAATGCACGGCAAGGCAAGGAAAGGGTAACGCAAGGCAAGGCACGGTGAGGCAAGGCAAGGCTAATGCACGACAACGCACGGCTAGGCAATGCACGGAAGGCAAGCAAAGAGTAACGGAACGCAAGGAAGGCAAGGGAAACCAAGGCAAGGGAAGGGTAACGGAAGGAACGGCTCGGCAAGGGGAAACAAGGCTAAGGCACGGCAACGCAGGGCTAGGCAATGCACGGCAAGGCAAGGAAAGGGTAACGCAAGGCAAGGCACGGTCAGGCGAGGCAAGGCTAATGCACGACAACGCAAGGCTAGGCAGTGCACGGCTAGGCAAGGAAAGAGTAACGGAAGGAAAGGAAGGCAAGGCAAAGCATGGCAAGGCAAGTGTAAACAAAGGCACGGCCACCGCAAGGGGAAACAAGGTTAAGGCACGACAACGCAAGGCTAGGCAATGCACGGAATGCAAGCAAAGAGTAACGGAAGACAGGAATGCAAAGGAAAGCAGGGGAAGGCAAGGGTAACGAAAGGAACGGCACGATAAGGGGAAACAAGGCTAAGGCACGACAACACGCTGCTAGGCAATGCAGGGCAAAGGAAGGAAAGGGTAACGCAAGGCAAGGCACGGTTTGGGGCAAGGCAAGGCACGGTTTGGGGAGGCAAGGCTAATGCACGACAACGCAAGGCTATGCAATGAACGGAAGGCAAGCAAAGAGTAACGGAAGGCAAGGAAGGCAAGGGAAACCAAGGCAAGGCAAGTGTAACCAAAGGCACGGCCACGGCAAGGGGAAACAAGGCTAAGGCACGGCAACGCAAGGCTAGGCAATGCACGGTAAGGCAAGGAAAGGGTAACGCAAGGCAAGGCACGGTTAGGCGAGGCTTGGCTAAGGCTCGACAACGCAAGGCTAGGCAATGCACGGAAGGCAAGCAAAGAGTAACGGAAGGCAAGGAATGCAACGCAAAGCAAGGCAACGCAAACAAGGCTATGGCAAGGTGACAAAAGGCTCAGGCACGACAACGCAAGGCTAGGCAATGCACGGAAGGCAAGCAAAGAGTAACGGAATGGAAGGAAGGCAAGGCAAAGCAAGCAAGGCTATGGCAAGGTGAAACAAGGCTAAGGCACCACAACGCACGTCTAGGCAATGCACGGCCAGTCAAGGAAAAGGTAACGCAAGGCAAGGCACTGTGAGGCAAGGGAAGGCTAATGCACGACAGCGCAAGGCTAGGCAATGCACGGAAGGCAAGCAAAGAGTAACGGAAGGCAAGGAAGGAAAGGGAAAGCAAGGCAAGGCAAGGGTAACGGAAGGAACGGCCCGGCAAGGGGAAACAAGGCTAAGGCACGGCAACGCACGGCTAGGCAATGCACGGCAAGGCAAGGAAAGGGTAACGCAAGGCAAGGCACGGTCAGGCAAAGCAAGGCTAAGGCACGACAACGCAAGGCTAGGCAGTGTACGGCTAGGCAAGGAAAGAGTAACGGAAGGAAAGGAAGGCAAGGCAAAGCAAGGCAAGGCAAGTGTAACAAAAGGCAAGGCACGGCAAGGGGAAACAAGGCTAAGGAACGGCAACGCACGGCTAGGCAATGCACGGCCAGGCAAGGAAAGGGTAACGCAAGGCAAGGCACGGTAAGGCAAGACAAGGCTAATGCACGACAACGCACGGCTAGGCAATGCGAGGCAAGGCAAGGAAAGGGTAACGCAAGGCAAGGCACGGTCAGGCGAGGCAAGGCTAATGCACGACAACGCAAGGCTAGGCAATGCACGGAAGGCAAGCAAAGAGTAACGGAAGGCAAGGAAGGCAAGGGAAACCAAAGCAAGGCAATGGTAACGGAAGGAACGGCTCGACAAGGGGAAACAAGGCTAATGCACGACAACGCAAGGCTAGGCAATTCACGGCAAGGCAAGGAAAGGGTAACGCAAGGCAAGGCACTGTCAGGCGAGTCAAAGCTAATGCACGACATCGCAAGGCTAGGCAGTGCACGGCTAGGCAAGGAAAAAGTAACGGAAGGAAAGGAAGGCAAGGCAAAGCATGGCAAGGCAAGTGTAACAACAGGCACGGCACGGCAAGGGGAAACAAGGCTAAGGCACGACAACGCAAGGCTAGGCAATGCACGGAAGGCAAGCAACGAGTAACGGAAGGCAAGGAAGGCAAGGGAAAGCAGGGGAAGGCAAGGGTAACGAAAGGAACGGCACGGTTCGGGCAAACAAGGCTAAGGCACGACAACACAGGGCTAGGCAATGCAGGGCAAGGCAAGGAAAGGGTAACGCAAGGCAAGGCACGGTCAGGGGAGGCAAGGCTAAGGCACGACAACGCAAGGCTAGGCAATGCACGGAAGGCAAGCAAAGAGTAACGGAAGACAAGGAAGGCAAGGGAAAGCAAGGCAAGTCAAGTGTAATCAAAGGCACGGCCACGGCAAGGGGAAACAAGGCTAAGGCACGGCAACGCAAGGCTAGGCAATGCACGGCAAGGCAAGGAAAGGGTAACGCAAGGCAAGGCACGGTTAGGCGAGGCATGGCTAAGGCACGACAACGCAAGGCTAGGCAATGCACGGAAGGCAAGCAAAGAGTAACGGAAGGCAAGGAATGCAAGGCAAAGCAAGGCAACGCAAACAAGGCTATGGCTAGGTGAATAAAGGCTCAGGCACGACAACGCAAGGCTAGGCAATGCACCGCCAGCCAAGGAAAAGGTAACGCAAGGCAAGGCACTGTCAGGCGAGGCAAGGCTAAGGCACGACAACGCAAGGCTAGGCAATGCACGGAAGGCAAGCAAAGAGTAACGGAAACCAAGGAAGGCAAGGGAAAGCAAGGCAAGGCAAGGGTAACGGAAGGAACGGCACGGCAAGGGGAAACAAGGCTAAGGCACGACAACGCACGGCTAGGCAATGCACGGCAAGGGAAGGAAAGGGTAACGCAAGGCAAGGCACGGCCAGGCAATGCAAGGCTAAGGCACGACAACGAAAGGCTAGGCAATGGACGGCAAGGCAAGGAAACGGTAACACAAGGAAAGGCACGGTCAGGCAACGCTAAGGCACGACAATGCAAGGCTAGGAAATGCACGGAAGGAAAGCAAAGAGTAACGGAAGGCAAGGAAAGCAAGGGAAAGCAAGGCAAGGCAAGGGTAACGGAAGGAACGGCACGGCAAGGGGAAACAAGGCTAAGGCACGACAACGCAGGGCTAGGCAATGCACGGCAAGGCAAGGCAAGGGTAACGCCAGGCAAGGCACGGTCAGCGAGGCAAGGCTAATGCACGATAAGGCAAGGCTAGGCAGTGCACGGCAAGGCAAGGAAAGGGTAACGCAAGGCAAGGCACGGTGAGGCAAGGCAAGGCTAATGCACGACAACGCAAGGCTAGGCAATGCACGGAAGGCAAGCAAAGAGTAACGGAAGGCAAGGAAGGCAAGGCAAAGCAAGGCAAGGGAAGGGTAACGGAAGGAACGTCTCTGCAAGGGGAAACAAGGCTAAGGCACGGCAACGCAGGGCTAGGCAATGCACGGCAAGGCAAGGAAAGGGTAACGCAAGGCAAGGCTCTGTCAGGCGAGGCAAAGCAAATGCCCGACATCGCAAGGCTAGGCAGTGCACGGCTAGGCAAGGAAAAAGTAACGGAAGGAAAGGAAGGCAAGGCAAAGCATGGCAAGGCAATTGTAACAACAGGCACGGCACGGCAAGGGGAAACAAGGCTAAGGCACGACAACGCAAGGCTAGGCAATGCATGAAAGGCAAGCAAAGAGTAACGGAAGGCAAGGAATGCAAAGGAAAGCAGGGGAAGGCAAGGGTAACGAAAGGAACGGCATGGTAAGGGGAAACAAGGCTAAGGCACGACAACACAGGGCTAGGCAATGCAGGGCAAGGCAAGGAAAGGGTAACGCAAGGCAAGGCACGGTTTGGGGAGGCAAGGCTTATGCACGACAACGCAAGGCTAGGCAATGCACGGCAAGGCAAGGAAAGAGTAACGGAAGGCAAGGAAGGCAAGGGAAAGCAAGGCAAGGCAAGTGTAACCAAAGGCACGGCCACGGCAAGGGGAAACAAGGCTAAGGCACGTCAACGCAAGGCTAGGCAATGCACGGCAAGGCAAGGAAAGGGTAACGCAAGGCAAGGCATGGTTTGGGGAGGCAAGGCTAATGCACGACAACGCACGGCTAGGCAATGCACGGAAGGCAAGCAAAGAGTAAGGGAAGGCAAGGAATGCAAGGCAAAGCAAGGCAACGCAAGCAAGGATATGGCAAGGAGAAAAAAGGCTAAGGCACGACAACGCAAGGCTAGGCAATGCACGGAAGGCAAGCAAAGAGTAACGGAAGGCAAGGAAGGCAAGGGAAAGCAAGGCAAGGCAAGGGTAACCGAAGGAACGGCACGGCAAGGGGAAACAAGGCTAAGGCACGACAACGCACGGCTAGGCAAGGCAGCGCAAGGTAAGGAAAGGGTAAAGCAAGGGAAGGCACGGTCAGGCGAGGCAAGGCTAAGGCACGACAACGCAAGGCTAGGCAATGCACGGAAGTCAAGCAAAGAGTAACGGAAGGCAAGGAAGGCAAGGGAAAGCAAGGCAAGGCAAGGGTAACGGAAGGAACGACACGGCAAGGGGAAACAAGGCTAAGGCACGACAATGCACGGCTAGGCAAGGCACGGCAAGGCAAGGAAAGGGTAACGCAAGGCAAGGCACGGTCAGGCGAGGCAAGGCTAAGGCACGACAACGCAAGGCTAGGTAATGCACGGAAGGCAAGAAAAGAGTAACGGAATGCAAGGAAGGCAAGGGAAAGCAAGGGAAGGCAAGGGTAACGGAAGGAAGACACGGCAAGGGGAAACAAGGCTAAGGCACGACAACGCACGGCTAGGCAATGCACGGCAAGGCAAGGAAAGGGTAACGCAAGGCAAGGCACGGTCAGGCGAGGCAAGGCTAAGGCACGACAACGCAAGGCTACGCAGTGCACGGCTAGGAAATGAAAGAGTAACGGAAGGAAAGGAAGGCAAGGCAAAGCAAGGCAAGGCAAGTGTAACAAAAGGCACGGCACGGCAAGGGGAAACAAGGCTAAGGCACGACAACGCACGGCTGAGCAATGCCCGGCAAGGCAAGGAAAGGGTAACGCAAGGCAAGGCACGGTCCGGCGAGGCAAGGCTAAGGCACGACAACGCAAGGCTAGGCAATGCACGGAAGGCAAGCAAAGAGTAACGGAAGGCAAGGAAAGCAAGGGAAAGCAAGGCAAGGCAAGGCAAGGGTAACGGAAGGAACGGTACGGCAAGGGGAAACAAGGCTAAGGCACGACAACACAGGGCGAGGCAATGCAGGGCAAGGCAAGGAAAGGGTAACGCAAGGCAAGGCACGGTTTGGGGAGGCAAGGCTAATGCACGACAACGCAAGGCTAGGCAATGAACGGAAGGGGAGCAAAGAGTAACGGAAGGCAAGGAATGCAAGGCAAAGCAAGGCAACGCAAGCAAGGCTATGGCAAGGTGAAAAATTGCTAAGGCACGACCACGCAAGGCTAGGCAATGCACGGAAGGCAAGCAAAGAGTAACGGAAGGCAAGGAAGGCAAGGCAAAGCAAGGCAACGCAAGCAAGGCTATGGCAAGGTGAAAAAAGGCTAAGACACGACAACGCAAGGCTATGCAATGCACGGAAGGCAAGCAAGAGTAACGGATGGCAAGGAAGTCAAGGCAAAGCAAGGCAACGCAAGCAAGTCTATGGCAAGGTGAAAAAAGGCTAAGGCACGACAGCGCAAGGTTAGGCAATGCACGGAAGGCAAGCAAAGAGTAACGGAATGGAAGGTAGGCAAGGCAAAGTAAGGCAAAGCAAGCAAGGCTATGGCAAGGTGAAACAAGGCTAAGGCACCACAACGCACGGCTAGGCAATGCACGGCAAGGCAAGGAAAGGGTAACGCAAGGCAAGGCACGGTGAGGCAAGGCAAGGCTAGTGCACGACAGCGCAAGGCTAGGCAATGCACGGAAGGCAAGCAAAGAGTAACGGAAGGCAAGGAAGGCAAGGGAAAGCAAGGCAAGGCAAGGGTAACGGAAGGAACGGCCCGGCAAGGGGAAACAAGGCTAAGGCACGGCAACGCACGGCTAGGCAATGCACGGCAAGGCAAGGAAAGGGTAACGCAAGGCAAGGCACGGTCAGGCGAGGCAAGGCTAAGGCACGACAACGCAAGGCTAGGCAGTGCACGGCTATGCAAGGAAAGAGTAACGGAAGGAAAGGAAGGCAAGCAAAGCAAGGCAAGGCAAGTGTAACAAAAGGCAAGGCACGTCAAGGGGAAACAAGGCTAAGGAACGGCAACGCACGGCTAAGCAATGCACGGCCAGGCAAGGAAAGGATAACGGAAGGCAAGGCACGGCAAGGCAAGGCAAGGCTAAGGCACGACAACGCAAGGCTAGGCAATGCACGGCAAGGCAAGGAAAGGGTAACGCAAGGCAAGGCACGGTCAGGCGAGGCAAGTCTAATGCACGACAACGCAAGGCTAGGCAATGCACGGAAGGCAAGCAAAGAGTAACGGAAGGCAAGGAAGGCAAGGGAAACCAAGGCAAGGCAAGGGTAACGGAAGGAACGGCTCGGCAAGGGGAAACAAGGCAAAGGCACGGCAACGCAGGGCTAGGCAATGCACGGCAAGGCAAGGAAAGGGTAACGCAAGGCAAGGCACTGTCAGGCGAGGCAAAGCTAATGCACGACATCGCAAGGCTAGGCAGTGCACGGCTAGGCAAGGAAAGAGTAACGGAAGGAAAGGAAGGCAAGGCAAAGCAGGCAAGGCAAGTGTAACAAAAGGCACGGCACGGCAAGGGGAAACAAGGCTAAGGCACGACAATGCAAGGCTAGGCAATGCACGGAAGGCAAGCAAAGAGTAACGGAAGGCAAGGAAGGCAAGGGAAAGCAGGGGAAGGCAAGGGTAACGGAAGGAACGGCACGGTAAGGGGAAACAAGGCTACGGCACGACAACACAGGGCTAGGCAATGCAGGGCAAGGCAAGGAAAGGGTAACGCAAGGCAAGGCACGGTTTGGGGAGGCAAGGCTAATGCACGACAACGCAAGGCTAGGCAATGCACGGAAGGCAAGCAAAGAGTAACGGAAGGAAAGGAAGGCAAGGGAAAGCAAGGGAAGGCAAGGGTAACGGAAGGAACGGCACAGCAAGGGGAAACAAGGCTAAGGCACGGCAACGCACGGCTAGGCAATGCACGGCAAGGCAAGGAAAGGGTAACGCAAGGCAAGGAACGGTGAGGCAAGGCAAGGCTGATGCACGACAACGCACGGCTAGGCAATGCACGGCAAGGCAAGGAAAGGGTAACGCAAGACAAGGCACGGTCAGGCGATGCAAGGCTAAGGCACGACAACGCAAGGCTAGGCAATGCACGGAAGGCAAGCAAAGAGTAACGGAAGGCAAGGAATGCAAGGCACTGCAAGGCAAGGCAAGTGTAACAAAAGGCACGGCACGGCAAGGGGAAACAAGGCTAAGGCACGGCAACGCAAGGCTAAGCAATGCACGGCCAGGCAAGGAAAGTGTAACGGAAGGCAAGGAATGCAAGGCAAAGCAAGGCAACGCAAGCAAGGCTATGGCAAGGTGAAAAAAGGCTAAGGCACCACAACGCACGGCTAGGCAATGCACGGAAGGCAAGCAAAGAGTAACGGAAGGCAAGGAAGGCAAGGGAAAGCAAGGCAAAGCAAGCAAGGCTATGGCAAGGTGAAAAAAGGGTAAGGCACGACCTCGCAAGGCTAGGCAATGCACGGAAGGCAAGCAAAGAGTAACGGAAGGCAAGGAAGGCAAGGGAAAGCAAGGCAAGGGTAACGGAAGGAACGGCAGGGCAAGGGGAAACAAGGCTAAGGCACGACAACGCACGGCTAGGCAATTCACGGCAAGGCAAGCAAAAGTTAACGCAAGGAAAGGCACGGTGAGGCTAGGCAAGGCTAATGCACGAAAACGCAAGGCTAGGCGATACAGGACAATGCAAGGAAACTTAAAGCAAAGGAAGGCAAGGGCAGGCGAGATAAGGCTAAGGCACGACAAGGCAAGGCTAGGAAATTCAGGGAAGGCAAGCAAAGACTAACGGAAGGTAAGCAAGGCAAGGAAAAGGAAGGAAAGGCCAGGGTAACGGAAGGAACGGCACGGCAAGGGGAAACACATCTAAGGCACGACACCGAACGCGAGGCAATGAACGGCAAGGCAAGGAAAGGGTAACGCATTTAAAAGCACGGTCAGGCGAGGCAACGCTAAGGCACGACAACGCAAGGCTAGGCAATGCACGGAAGGCTAGCAAAGACTAACGGAAGGTAAGGAAGGCAAGGGAAAGGAAGGAAAGGCAAGTGTAACGGAAGGAACGGCACGGCAAGGGGAAACAAGGCTAAGGCACGATAACGCACGGCTAGGCAATGCACGGAAAGGCAAGGAAAGGGTAACGCATGGGAAAGCACGGTCAGCCGATGCAAGGCTAAGGCATGACAACGCAAGGCTAGGCAATGCACGGAAAGCAAGCAAAGAGTAACGGAACGCAAGGAAGGCAAGGGAAAGCAAGGGAAGGCAAGGGTAACGGAAGGAACGGCACGGCAAGGGGTAACAAGGCTAAGGCACGGCAACGCAGGGCTAGGCAATGCACGGCAAGGCAAGGAAAGGGAAACGCATGGGAAAGCACGGTCAGGCGATGCAAGGCTAAGCCATGACAACGCAAGGCTAGGCAATGCACGGAAAGCAAGCAAAGAGTAAGGGAACGCAAGGAAGGCAAGGGAAAGCAAGGGAAGGCAAGGGTAACGGAAGGAACGGCACGGCAAGGGGTAACAAGGCTAAGGCACGGCAACGCAGGGCTAGGCAATGCACGGCAAGGCAAGGAAAGAGTAACGGAAGGAAAGGAAGGCAAGTCAAAGCCAGGAAAGGCAAGTGTAACAAAAGGCACCCCACGGCAAGGGGAAACAAGGCTAAGGCACGACAACGCACGAATAGGCAATGCACGGCAAGGCAAGGAAAGGGTAACGCAAGGCAAGGCACGGTCAGGCGAGGCAAGGCTAAGGCATGACAACGCAAGGCTAGGCAATGCACGGCAAGGCAAGGAAAGGGTAACGCAAGGGAAGGCACGGTCAGGCGAGGCAAGGCTAAGGCACGACAACGCAAGGCTAGGCAATGCACGGAAGGCAAGCAAAGAGTAACGGAAGGTAAGCAAGGCAAGGAAAAGCTAGGAAAGGCAAGGGTAACGGAAGGAACTGCACGGAAAGGGGAAACAAGGCTAAGGCACGGCAACGCACGCTAGGCAATGCACGGCAAGGGAAGGAAAGGGTAACGCATGGGAAAGAACGGTCAGGGGAGGCAAGGCGAAGGCACGACAACGCAAGGCTTGGCAATGCACGGAAGGCAAGCAAAGAGTAACGGAAGGTAAGGAAGGCAAGGGAAAGCAAGGAAAGGCAAGTGTAACGGAAGGAACGGCACGGCAAGGGGAAACAAGGCTAAGGCACGACAACGCACGGCTAGGCAATGCACGGCAAGGCAAGCAAAGGGTAACGCAAGGCAAGGCACGGTGAGGCTAGACAAGGCTAATGCACGAAAACGCAAGGCTAGGCAATGCACGACAATGCAAGGAAAGCTTAAAGCAAAGGAAGGCAAGGTCAGGCGAGATAAGGCAAAGGCACGACAACGCAAGGCTAGGCAATTCAGGGAAGGCAAGCAAAGAGTAACGGAAGGTAAGCAAGGCAGGGAAAAGCAAGGAAAGGCAAGGGTAACGGAAGGAACGGCACGGCAAGGGGGAACAAGTCTCAGGCACGACACCGAACGCTAGGCAAGGCAAAAGGCAAGGGTAACGGAAGGAACGGCACGGCAAGGGGGAACAAGTCTCAGGCACGACACCGAACGCTAGGCAATGCACGGCAAGGCAAGGAAAGGGTAACGCAAGGCAAGGCACGGTCAGGCGAGGCAAGGCTAAGGCACGACAACGCAAGGCTAGGCAATGCAGGGCAAGGCAAGGAAAGGGTAACGCAAGGCAAGGCACGGTTTGGGGAGGCAAAGCTAATGCACGACAACGCAAGGCTAGGCAGTGCAGGGCAAGGCAAGGAAATGGTAACGCAAGGCAAGGCACGGTTTGGGGAGGCAAGGCTAATGCACGACAACGCAAGGCTAGGCAATGCACGGCAAGGCAAGGAAAGGGTAACGCAAGGCAAGGCACGGTCAGGCGAGGCAAGGCTAAGGCACGACAACGCAAGGCTAGGCAATGCAGGGCAAGGCAAGGAAAGGGTAACGCAAGGCAAGGCACGGTTTGGGGAGGCAAGGCTAATGCACGACAACGCAAGGCTAGGCAGTGCACGGCTAGGCAAGGAAAGAGTAACGGAAGGCAAGGAAGGCAAGGCAAAGCAAGGCAAGGCAAGTGTAACAAAAGGCAAGGCACGGCAAGGGGAAACAAGGCTAAGGAACGGCAACGCACGGCTAGGCAATTCACGGCCAGGCAAGGAAAGGGTAACGCAAGGCAAGGCACGGTAAGGCAAGGCAAGGCTAATGCACGACAACGCACGGCTAGGCAATGCACGGCAAGGCAAGGAAAGGGTAACGCAAGGGAAGGCACGGTCAGACGAGGCAAGGCTAAGGCACGACAACGCAAGGCTAGGCAATGCACGGAAGGCAAGCAAAGAGTAACGGAAGGCAAGGAAGGCAAGGGAAAGCAAGGCAAGGCAAGGGTAACGGAAGGAACGCACGGCAAGGGGAAACAAGGCTAAGGTACGACAACGCACGGCTAGGCAATGCACGGCAAGGCAAGGAAAGGGTAACGCAAGGCAAGGCACGGTAAGGCAAGGCAAGGCTAATGCACGACAACGCACGGCTAGACAATGCACGGCAAGGCAAGTAAAAAGGTAACGCACGGCAAGGCACGGTTAGGCGAGGCAAGGCTAAGACACGACAACGCAAGGCTAGGCAGTGCAAGGAAGGCAAGCAAAGAGTAACGGAAGGCAAGGAAGGCAAGGGAAAGCAAGGGAAGGCAAGGCAAGGCTAAGGCACGACAACGCAAGGCTAGGCAATGCACGGAAGGCAAGCAAAGAGTAACGGAAGGCAAGGAAGGCAAGGCAAAGCAAGGCAACGCAAGCAAGGCTATGGCAAGGTGAAAAAAGGCTAAGGCACGACAAAGCAAGGCTAGGCAATGCACGGAAGGCAAGCAAAGAGTAACGGAAGGCAAGGAAGGCAAGGGAAAGCAAGGCAAGGCAAGGGTAACGGAAGGAACGGCACGGTAAGGGGAAACAAAGCTAAGGCACGACAATGCAGGGCTAGGCAATGCACGGCAAGGCAAGGAAAGGGTAACGCAAGGCAAGGCACGGTGACGCAAGACAAGGCAAATGCACGACAACGCACGGCTAGGCAATGCACGGCAAGGCAAGGAAAGGGTACCGCAAGGCAAGGCACGGTCAGGCGAGGCAAGGCTAAGGCACGACAACGCAAGGCTAGGCAATGCACAGAAGGCAAGCAAAGAGTAACGGAACGCAAGGAAGGCAAGGGAAACCAAGGCAAGGGAATGGTAACGGAAGGAATGGATCGGCAAGAGGAAACAAGGCTAAGGCACGGCAACGCAGGGCTAGGCAATGCACGGCAAGGCAAGGAAAGGGTAACGCAAGGCAACGCACTGTCAGGCGAGGCAAAACTAATCCACGACATCGCAAGGCTAGGCAGTGCACGGCTAGGAAATGAAAGAGTAACGGAAGGAAAGGAAGGCAAGGCAAAGCAAGGCAAGGCAAGTGTAACAAAAGGTACGGCACGGCAAGGGGAAACAAGGCTAAGGCACGGCAACGCAAGGCTAAGCAATGCACGGCCAGGCAAGGAAAGGGTAACGCAAGGCACGGCACGGTCAGGCGAGGCAAGGCTAATGCACGACAGCGCAAGGCTGGGCAATGCACGGAAGGCAAGCAAAGAGTAACGGAAACCAAGGAAGGCAAGGGAAATCAAGGCAAGGCAAGGGTAACGGAAGGAACGGCACGGTAAGGGGAAACAAGGCTAAGGCACGACAACGCGCGGCTAGGCAATTCACGGCAAGGCAAGGTAAGGGTAACGCCAGGCAAAGCACGGTCAGGCAAGGCAAGGCTAATGCACGACAACGCAAGGCTAGGCAATGCACGGCAAGGCAAGGAAAGGGTAACGCAAAGCAAGGCACAGTCAGGCGAGGCAAGGCTAATGCACGACAACGCAAGGCTAGGCAATGCACGGAAGTCAAGCAAAGAGTAACGGAAGGCAAGGAAGGCAAGGGAAAGCAAGGCAAGGCAAGGGTAACGGAAGGAACGGCACGGCAAGGGGAAACAAGGCTAAGGCACGGCAACGCACGGCTAGGCAATGCACGGCAAGGCAAGGAAAGTGTAACGCAAGGCAAGGCACGGTGAGGCAAGGCAAAGCTAATGCACGACAACGCACGGCTAGGCAATGCACGGCAAGGCAAGGAAAGGGTAACGCAAGGCAAGGCACGGTCAGGCGAGGCAATGCTAAGGCACGACAACGCAAGGCTAGGCAATGCACGGAAGGCAAGCAAAGAGTAACGGAAGGCAAGGAAGGCAAGGGAAAGCAAGGCAAGGCAAGGGTAACGGAAGGAACGGCACGGCAAGGGGAAACAAGGCTAAGGCACGACAACGCACGGCTAGGCAATGCACGGCAAGTCAAGGAAAGGGTAACGCAAGGCAAGGCACGGTCAGGCGAGGCAAGGCTAATGCACGACAACGCAAGGCTAGGCAGTGCACGGCTAGGCAGGGAAAGAGTAACGGAAGGAAAGGAAGGCAAGGCAAAGCAAGGCAAGGCAAGTGTAACAAAAGGCACGGCACGGCAAGGGGAAACAAGGCGAAGGGACGGCAACGCACGGCTAGGCAATGCACGGCCAGGCAAGGAAAGGGTAACGCAAGGCAAGGCACGGTGAGGCAAGGCAAGGCTAATGCACGACAATACAAGGCTAGGTAATGCACGGAAGGCAAGCAAAGAGTAACGGAAGGCAAGGAAGGCAAGGCAAAGCAAGGCAACGCAAGCAAGGCTATAGCAAGGTGAAACAAGGCTATGGCACGACAACGCACGGCTAGGCAATGCACGGAAGGCAAGCAAAGAGTAACGGAAGGCAAGGAAGGCAAGGCAAAGCAAGGCAACGCAAGCAAGGCTATAGGAAGGTGAAACAAGGCTATGTCACGACAACGCACGGCTAGGCAATGCACGGCAAGGCAAGGAAAGGGTAACGCAAGGCAAGGCACGGTGAGGCAAGGCAAGGCTAATGCACGACAACGCACGGCTAGGCAGTGCACGGCTAGGCAGGGAAAGAGTAACGGAAGGAAAGGAAGGCAAGGCAAAGCAAGGCAAGGCAAGTGTAACAAAAGGCACGTCACGGCAAGGGGAAACAAGGCTAAGGCACGACAACGCACGGCTAGGCAATGCACGGCAAGGCAAGGAAAGGGTAACGCAAGGCAAGGCACGGTCAGGCGAGGCAAGGCTAAGGAACGACAACGCAAGGCTAGACAATGCACGGAAGGCAAGCAAAGAATAACGGAAGGCAAGGAAAGCAAGGCAAAGCAAGGCAACGCAAGCAAGGCTATGGCAAGGTGAAAAAGGCTAAAGCACGACAACGCAAGGCTACGCAATGCACGGAAGGCAAGCAAAGAGTAACGGAAGGCAAGGAAGGCCAGGGAAAGCACAGCAAGGTAAGGGTAACGGAAGGAAACGCACGGCAAGGGGAAAATAGGCTAAGGCACGACAACGCACGGCTAGGCAATGAACGGCAAGGCAAGGAAAGGGTAACGCAAGGCAAGGCACGGTGAGGCAAGGCAAGGCTAATGCACGACAACGCAGGGCTAGGCAATGCACGGCAAGGCAAGGAAAGGGTAACGCAAGGGAAGGCACGGTCAGACGAGGCAAGGCTAAGGCACGACAACTCAAGGCTAGGCAATGCACGGAAGGCAAGCAAAGAGTAACGGAAGGCAAGGAAGGCACGGGAAAGCAAGGCAAGGCAAGGGCAACGGAAGGAAACGCACTGCAAGGGGAAACAAGGCTAAGGCACGACAACGCACGGCTAGGCAATGCACGGCAAGGCAAGGAAAGGGTAACGCAAGGCAAGTCACGGTGAGGCAAGGCAAGGCTAATGCACGACAACGCACGGCTAGGCAATGCACGGCAAGGCAAGGAAAGGGTAACGCAAGGGAAGGCACGGTCAGACGAGGCAAGGCTAAGGCACGACAACGCAAGGCTAGGCAATGCACGGAAGGCAAGCAAAGAGGAACGGAAGGCAAGGAAGGCAAGGGAAAGCAAGGGAAGGCAAGCGTAACAGAAGGAACGGCTCGGCAAGGGCAAACAAGGCTAAGGCACGGCAACGCACGGCTAGGCAATGCACGGCCAGCCAAGGAAAGGGTAACGCAAGGCAAGGCACGGTCAGGCAAGGCAAGGCTAATGCACGACAACGCAAGGCTAGGCAGTGCACGGTAAGGCAAGGAAAGAGTAACGGAAGGAAAGGAAGGCAAGGCAAATCCAGGCAAGGCAAGTGTAACAAAAGGCACGGCACGGCAAGGGGAAACAAGGCTAAGGCACGACAACGCACGGCTAGGCAATGCACGGCAAGGCAAGGAAAGGCTAACGCAAGGCAAGGCACGGTCAGGCGAGGCAAGGCTAAGGTACGACAACGCAAGGCTAGGCAATGCACGGAAGGCAAGCAAAGAGTAACGGATGGCAAGGAAGGCAAGGAAGGCAAGGGAAAGCCAGGCAAGACAAGGGTAACAGAAGGAACGGCACCTCAAGGGGAAACAAGGCTAAGGGACGGCAACGCACGGCTAGGCAATGCACGGCCAGCCAAGGAAAGGGTAACGCAAGGCAAGGCACGGTCAGGCAAGGCAAGGCTAATGCACGACAACGCAAGGCTAGGCAGTGCACGGCAAGGCAAGGAAATGCTAACGCAAGGCAAGGCACGGTCAGGCGAGGCAAGGCTAAGGCACGACAACGCAAGGCTAGGCAATGCACGGAAGGCAAGCAAAGAGTAACGGAAGGCAAGGAAGGCAAGGGAAAGCAAGGCAAGGCAAGGGTAACGGAAGGAACGGCACGGCAAGGGGAAACAAGGCTAAGGCACGACAACGCAGGACTAGGCAATGCACGGCAAGGCAAGGAAAGGGTAACGCAAGGCAAGGCACTGTCAGGCGAGGGAAGGCTAATGCACGACAACGCAAGGCTAGGCAGTACACGGCTCGGCAGGGAAAAAGAAACGGAAGGAAAGGAAGGCAAGGCAAAGCAAGGCAAGGCAAGTGTAACAAAAGGCACGGCACGGCAAGGGGAAACAAGGCGAAGGGACGGCAACGCACGGCTAGGCAATGCACGGCCAGGCAAGGAAAGGGTAACACAAGGCAAGGCACGGTGAGGCAAGGCAAGGCTAATGCACGACAATACAAGGCTAGGCAATGCACGGAAGGCAAGCAAAGAGTAACGGAAGGCAAGGAATGCAAGGCAAAGCAAGGCAACGCAAGCAAGGCTATGGCAAGGTGACAAAAGGCTAAGGCACGACAACGCAAGGCTAGGCAATGCACGGAAGGCAAGCAAAGAGTAACGGAAGGCAAGGAAGGCAAGGCAAAGCAAGGCAACGCAAGCAAGGCTATAGCAAGGTGAAACAAGCTAAGGCACGACAACGCACGGCTAGGCAATGCACGGCAAGGAAAGGAAAGGGTAACGCAAGGCAAGGCACGGTGAGGCAAGGCAAGGCTAATGCACGACAACGCACGGCTAGGCAATGCACGGCAAGGCAAGGAAAGGGTAACGCAAGGCAAGGCACAGTGAGGCAAGGCAAGGCTAATGCACGACAACGCACGGCTAGGCAATGCACGGCAAGGCAAGGAAAGGCTAACGCAAGGCAAGGCACGGTCAGGCGAGGCAAGGCTAAGGCACGACAACGCAAGGCTAGGCAATGCACGGAAGGCAAGCAAAGAGTAACGGAAGGCAAGGAAGGCAAGGGAAAGCAAGGCAAGGCAAGGGTAACGGAAGGAACGGCACGGCAAGGGGAAACAAGGCTAAGGCACGACAACGCACGGCTAGGCAATGCACGGCCAGGCAAGGAAAGGGTAACGCAAGGCAAGGCACGGTGAGGCAAGTCAAGGCTAATGCACGACAGTACAAGGCTAGGCAATGCACGGAAGGCAAGCAAAGAGTAACGGAAGGCAAGGAATGCAAGGCAAAGCAAGGCAACGCAAGCAAGGCTATGGCAAGGTGAAAAAAGGCTAAGGCACGACAACGCAAGGCTAGGCAATGCACGGAAGGCAAGCAAAGAGTAACGGAAGGCAAGGAATGCAAGGCAAAGCAAGGCAACGCAAGCAAGGCTATGGCAAGGTGAAAAAAGGCTAAAGCACGACAACGCAAGTCTACGCAATGCACGGAAGGCAAGCAAAGAGTAACGGAAGGCAAGTAAGGCCAGGGAAAGCAAGGCAAGGCAAGGGTAACGGAAGGAAAGGCACGGCAAGGGGAAACAAGGCTAAGGCACGACAACGCACGGCTAGGCAATGCACGGAAGGCAAGCAAAGAGTAACGGAAGGCAAGGAAGGCAAGGGAAAGCAAGGCAAGGCAAGCAAGGCTATAGCAAGGTGAAACAAGGCTATGGCACGACAACGCACGGCTAGGCAATGCACGGAAGGCAAGCAAAGAGTAACGGAAGGCAAGGAAGGCAAGGCAAAGCAAGGCAACGCAAGCAAGGCTATAGCAAGGTGAAACAAGGCTATGGCACGACAACGCACGGCTAGGCAATGCACGGCAAGGCAAGGAAAGGGTAACGCAAGGCAAGGCACGGTGAGGCAAGGCAAGGCTAATGCACGACAACGCAAGGCTAGGCAGTGCACGGCTAGGCAGGGAAAGAGTAACGGAAGGAAAGGAAGGCAAGGCAAAGCAAGGCAAGGCAAGTGTAACAAAAGGCACGGCACGGCAAGGGGAAACAAGGCGAAGGGACGGCAACGCACGGCTAGGCAATGCACGGCCAGGCAAGGAAAGGGTAACGCAAGGCAATGCACGGAAGGCAAGCAAAGAGTAACGGAACGCAAGGAATGCAAGGCAAAGCAAGGCAACGCAAGCAAGGCTATGGCAAGGTGAAAAAAGGCGAAGGCACGGCAACGCAAGGCTAGGCAATGCACGGAAGGCAAGCAAAGAGTAACGGAAGGCAAGGAAGGCAAGGCAAAGCAAGGCAACGCAAGCAAGGCTATAGCAAGGTGAAACAAGGCTAAGGCACGACAACGCACGGCTAGGCAATGCACGGCAAGGCAAGGAAAGGGTAACGCAAGGCAAGGCACGGTGAGGCAAGGCAAGGCTAAGGAACGACAACGCAAGGCTAGACAATGCACGGAAGGCAAGCAAAGAGTAACGGAAGGCAAGGAATGCAAGGCAAAGCAAGGCAACGCAAGCAAGGCTATGGCAAGGTGAAAAAAGGCTAAAGCACGACAACGCAAGGCTACGCAATGCACGGACGGCAAGCAAAGAGTAAGGGAAGGCAAGGAAGGCCAGGGAAAGCACGGCAAGTCAAGGATAACGGAAGGAAAGGCACGGCAAGGCGAAACAAGGCTAAGGCACGACAACGCACGGCTAGGCAATGCACGGCAAGGCAAGGAAAGGGTAACGCAAGGGAAGGCACGGTCAGACGAGGCAAGGCTAATGCACGACAACGCAAGGCTAGGCAATGCACGGAAGGTAAACAAAGAGAAACGTAAGGCAAGGAAAGCAAGGGAAAGCTAGGCAAGGTAAGGGTAAGGGAAGGAACGTCACGGCAAGGGGAAACCAGGGTAAGGCACGACAACGCACGGCTAGGCAATGCACGGCAAGGCAAGGAAAGGGTAACGCAAGGGAAGGCACGGTCAGACGAGGCAAGGCTAAGGCACGACAACGCAAGGCTAGGCAATGCACGGAAGGCAAGCAAAGAGTAACGGAAGGCAAGGAAGGCAAGGGAAAGCAAGGCAAGGCAAGGGTAACAGAAGGAACGGCTCGGCAAGGGGAAACAAGGCTAAGGGACGGCAACGCACGGCTAGACAATGCACGGCAAGCCAAGGAAACGGTAACGCAAGGCAAGGCACTGTCAGGCAAGGCAAGGCTAATGCACGACAACGCAAGGCTAGGCAGTGCACGGTAAGGCAAGGAAAGAGTAACGGAAGGAAAGGAAGGCAAGGCAAATCCAGGCAAGGCAAGTGTAACAAAAGGCACGGCACGGCAAGGGGAAACAAGGCTAAGGCACGACAACGCACGGCTAGGCAATGCACGGCAAGGCAAGGAAAGGGTAACGCAAGGCAAGGCACGGTCAGGCGAGGCAAGGCTAAGGCACGACAACGCAAGGCTAGGCAATGCACGGAAGGCAAGCAAAGAGTAACGGAAGACAAGGAATGCAAGGCAAAGCAAGGCAACGCAAGCAAGGCTATGGCAAGGTGAAAAAAGGCTAAAGCACGACAACGCAAGGCTACGCAATGCACGGACGGCAAGCAAAGAGTAACGGAAAGCAAGGAAGGCCAGGGAAAGCACGGCAAGGCAAGGATAACGGAAGGAAAGGCACGGCAAGGCGAAACAAGGCTAAGGCACGACAACGCACGGCTAGGCAATGCACGGCAAGGCAAGGAAAGGGTAACGCAAGGCAAGGCACGGTGAGGCAAGGCAAGGCTAATGCACGACAATACAAGGCTAGGCAATGCACGGAAGGCAAGCAAAGAGTAACGGAAGGCAAGGAAGGCAAGGCAAAGCAGGGAAAGGCAAGGGTAACGGAAGGAACGGCACGGTAAGGGCAAACAAGACTAAGGCACGACAACACAGGGCTAGGCAATGCAGGGCAAGGCAAGGAAATGGTAACGCAAGGCAAGGCACGGTTTCGGGAGGCAAAGCTAATGCACGACAACGCAAGGCTAGGCAGTGCACGGCTAGGCAAGGAAAGAGTAACGGAAGGCAAGGCACGGTCAGGCGAGGCAAGGCCAAGGCACGACAACGCAAGGCTAGGCAATGCACGGAAGGCAAGCAAAGAGTAACGGAAGGCAAGGAAGGCAAGGGAAAGCAGGGGAAGGCAAGGGTAACGAAAGGAACGGCACGGTAAGGGGAAACAAGGCTAAGGCACGACAACACAGGGCTAGGCAATGCAAGGCAAGGCACGGTAAGGCAAGGCAAGGCTAATGCACGACAACGCACGGCTAGGCAATGCACGGCCAGGCAAGGAAAGGGTAACGCAAGGCAAGGCACGGTGAGGGAAGGCAAGGCAAATGCACGACAACGCACGGCTAGGCAATGCACGGGAAGGCAAGGAAAGGGTAACGCAAGGCAAGGCACGGTCAGGCGAGGCAAGGCTAAGGCACGACAACGCAAGGCTAGGCAATGCACGGAAGGCAAGCAAAGAGTAACGGAAGGCAAGGAAGGCAAGGGAAAGCAGGGGAAGGCAAGGGAAACGAAAGGAACGGCACGGTAAGGGGAAACAAAGCTAAGGCACGACAATGCAGGGCTAGGCAATGCACGGCAAGGCAAGGAAAGGGTAACGCAAGGCAAAGCACGGTGTGGCAAGACAAGGCAAATGCACGACAAAGCACGGCTAGGCAATGCACGGCAAGGCAAGGAAAGGGTAACTCAAGGCAAGGCACGGTCAGGCGAGGCAAGGCCAAGGCACGACAACGCAAGGCTAGGCAATGCACGGAAGGCAAGCAAAGAGTAACGGAAGGCAAGGAAGGCAAGGGAAAGCAAGGGAAGGCAAGGGCAACGAAAGGAACGGCACGGTAAGGGGAAACAAAGCTAAGGCACGACAATGCAGGGCTAGGCAATGCAGGGCAAGGCAAGGAAAGGGTAACGCAAGGCAAGGCACGGTTTGGGGAGGAAGGCGAATGCACGAAAACGCAAGGCTAGGCAATGCACGGAAGGCAAGCAAAGAGTAACGGAAGGCAAGGAAGGCAAGGGAAAGCAAGGCAAGGCAAGGGTAACAGAAGGAACGGCTCGGCAAGGGGAAACAAGGCTAAGGCACGACAACGCACGGCTAGGCAATGCACGGCAAGGCAAGGAAAGGGTAACGCAAGGCAAGGCACGGTGAGGCAAGGCAAGGCTAATGCACGACAACGCACGGCTAGGCAGTGCACGGCTAGGCAAGGAAAGAGTAACGGAAGGAAAGGAAGGCAAGGCAAAGCAAGGCAAGGCAAGTGTAACAAAAGGCAAGGCACGGCAAGGGGAAACAAGGCTAAGGAACGGCAACGCACGGCTACGCAATGCACGGCCAGGCAAGGAAAGGGTAACGCAAGGCAAGGCACGGTAAGGCAAGACAAGTCAAATGCACCACAACGCACGGCTAGGCAATGCACGGCCAGGCAAGGAAAGGGTAACGCAAGGCAAGGAACGGTGAGGCAAGGCAAGGCAAATGCACGACAACGCACGGCTAGGCAATGCACGGCAAGGCAAGGAAAGGGTAACGCAAGGCAAAGCACGGTGAGGCAAGACAAGGCAAATGCACGACAACGCACGGCTAGGCAATGCACGGCAAGGCAAGGAAAGGGTAACGCAAGGCAAGGCACGATCAGGCGAGGCAAGGCTAAGGCACGACAACGCAAGGCTAGCTAATGCACGGCAAGGCAAGGAAAGGGTAACGCAAGGCAAGGCACGGTAAGGCGCGGCAAGGCTAAGGCACGACAACGCAAGGCTAGGCAATAAACGGAAGGCAAGCAAAGAGTAACGGAAAGCAAGGAAGGCAAGGGAAAGCAGGGGAAGGCAAGGGTAACGGAAGGAACGGCACGGTAAGGGGAAACAAGGCTAAGGCACGACAACGCAGGGCTAGCCAATGCACGCCAAGGAAAGGAAAGGGTAACGCAAGGCAAGGCACCGTTACGCGAGGCAAGGCTAAGGCACGACAACGCAAGGCTAGGCAATGCACGGAAGGCAAGCAAAGAGTAACGGAAGGCAAGGAAGGCAAGGGAAAGCAAGGCAAGGCAAGGGTACCGGAAGGAACGGCACGGCAAGGGGAAACAAGGCTAAGGCACGGCAACGCACGGCTAGGCAATGCACGGCCAGGCAAGGAAAGGGTAACGCAAGGCAAGGCACGGTAAGGCAAGACAAGGTTAATGCACGACAACGCACGGCTAGGCAATGCACGGAAGGCCAAAGGCAAGGAAAGGGTAACGCAAGGCAAGGCAAGGAGGAGGCAAGGGCAAGGCTAAGGCACGACAACGCACGGCTAGGCAATGCACGGCAAGGCAAGGAAAGGGTAACGCAAGGCAAGGCACGGTCAGGCAAGGCAAGGCTAAGGCACGACAACGCAAGGCTAGGCAATGCACGGAAGGCAAGCAAAGAGTAACGGAAGGCAAGGAAGGCAAGGGAAAGCAAGGGAAGGCAAGGGCAACGAAAAGAACGGCACGGTAAGGGGAAACAAAGCTAAGGCACGACAATGCAGGGCTAGGCAATGCACGGCAAGGCAAGGAAAGGTAACGCAAGGCAAGGCACGGTGAGGCAAGGCAAGGCAAATGCACGACAACGCACGGCTAGGCAATGCACGGCAAGGCAAGGAAAGGGTAACGCAAGGCAAGGCACGGTCAGGCGAGGCAAGGCTAAGGCACGACAACGCAAGGCTAGGCAATGCACGGAAGGCAAGCAAAGAGTAACGGAAGGCAAGGAAGGCAAGGGAAAGCAAGGCAAGGCAAGTGTAACAAAAGGAACGGCACGGCAAGGGGAAACAAGGCTAAGGCACGACAACGCACGGCTAGGCAATGCACGGCAAGGCAAGGAAAGGGTAACGCAAGGCAAGGCACGGTGAGGCAAGGCAAGGCTAATGCACGACAACGCAAGGCTAGGCAATGCACGGAAGGCAAGCAAAGAGTAACGGAAGGCAAGGAAGGCAAGGCAAAGCAAGGCAAGGCAAGGGTAACAGAAGGCTACGGCACGGCAAGGGGAAACAAGGCTAAGGCACGACAACGCACGGCTAGGCAATGCACGGCAAGGCAAGGAAAGGGTAACGCAAGGCAAGGCACGGTGAGGCAAGGCAAGGCTAATGCACGACAACGCACGGCTAGGCAATGCACGGCAAGGCAAGGAAAGGGTAACGCAAGGCAAGGCACGGTCAGGCAAGGCAAGGCTAAGGCACGACAACGCACGGCTAGGCAATGCACGGCAAGGCAAGGAAAGGGTAACGCAAGGCAAGGCACGGTCAGGCGAGGCAAGGCTAAGGCACGACAACGCAAGGCTAGGCAATGCACGGAAGGCAAGCAAAGAGTAACGGAAGGCAAGGAAGGCAAGGGAAAGCAAGGCAAGGCAAGGGTAACGGAAGGAACGGCACGGCAAGGGGAAACAAGGCTAAGGCACGACAACGCACGGCTAGGCAATGCACGGCAAGGAAAGGAAAGGGTAACGCAAGGCAAGTCACCGTTACGCGAGGCAAGGCTAGGGCATGACAACGCAAGGCTAGGCAATGCACGGAAGGCAAGCAAAGAGTAACGGAAGGCCAGGAAGGCAATGGAAAGCAAGGCAAGGTAAGGGTAACGGAAGGAACGGCACGGCAAGGGGAAACAAGGCTAAGGCACGGCAACGCACGGCTAGGCAATGCATGGCAAGGCAAGGAAAGGGTAACGCAAGGCAAGGCACGGTCAGGCGAGGCAAGGCTAAGGCACGACAACGCAAGGCTAGGCAATGCACGGAAGGCAAGCAAAGAGTAACGGAAGGCAAGGAAGGCAAGGGAAAGCAAGGAAAGGCAAGGGTAACGGAAGGAACGGCACGGTAAGGGCAAACAAGACTAAGGCACGACAACACAGGGCTAGGCAATGCAGGGCAAGGCAAGGAAATGGTAACGCAAGGCAAGGCACGGTTTGGGGAGGCAAAGCTAATGCACGACAACGCAAGGCTAGGCAGTGCACGGCTAGGCAAGGAAAGAGTAACGGAAGGAAAGGAAGGCAAGGCAAAGCAAGGCAAGGCAAGTGTAACAAAAGGCAAGGCACGGCAAGGGGAAACAAGGCTAAGGAACGGCAACGCACGGCTAGGCAATGCACGGCCAGGCAAGGAAAGGGTAACGCAAGGCAAGGCACGGAAAGTCAAGGCAAGGCTAATGCACGACAACGCACGGCTAGGCAATGCACGGCAAGGCAAGGAAAGGGTAACGCAAGGCAAGGCACGGTCAGGCGAGGCAAGGCTAAGGCACGACAACGCAAGGCTAGGCAATGAACGGAAGGCAAGCAAAGAGTAACGGAAGGCAAGGAAGGCAAGGGAAAGCAAGGGAAGACAAGGGCAACGAAAGGAACGGCACGGTAAGGGGAAACAAAGCTAAGGCACGACAATGCAGGGCTAGGCAATGCACGGCAAGGCAAGGAAAGGTTAACTCAAGGCAAGGCACGGTCAGGCGAGGCAAGGCTAAGGCACGACAACGCAAGGCTAGACAATGCACGGAAGGCAAGCAAAGAGGAACGGAAGGCAAGGAAGGCTAGGGAAAGCAGGGAAAGGCAAGGGTAACGGAAGGAACGGCACGGTAAGGGCAAACAAGACTAAGGCACGACAACACAGGGCTAGGCAATGCAGGGCAAGGCAAGTAAATGGTAAGGCAAGGCAAGGCACGGTTTGGGGAGGCAAAGCTAATGCACGACAACGCAAGGCTAGGCAGTGCACGGCTAGGCAAGGAAAGAGTAACGGAAGGAAAGGAAGGCAAGGGAAAGCAAGGCAAGGAAAGGGTAACGCAAGGCAAGGCACGGCAAGGGGAAACAAGGCTAAGGAACGGCAACGCACGGCTACGCAATGCACGGCCAGGCAAGGAAAGGGTAACGCAAGGCAAGGCACGGTAAGGCAAGACAAGGCTAATGCACGACAACGCACGGCTAGGCAATGCACGGCAAGGCAAGGAAAGGGTAACGCAAGGCAAGGCACGGTCAGGCGAGGCAAGGCTAAGACACGACAACGCAAGGCTAGGCAATGAACGGAAGGCAAGCAAAGAATAACGGAAGGCAAGGAAGGCAAGGGAAAGCAAGGGAAGGCAAGGGCAACGAAAGGAACGGCACGGTAAGGGGAAAGAAAGCTAAGGCACGACAATGCAGGGCTAGGCAATGCACGGCAAGGCAAGGAAAGGGTAACGCAAGGCAAAGCACGGTGAGGCAAGACAAGGCAAATGCACGACAACGCACGGCTAGGCAATGCACGGCAAGGCAAGGAAAGGGTAACACAAGGCAAGGCACGGTCAGGCGAGGCAAGGCTAAGGCACGACAACGCAAGCCTAGGCAATGCACGGCAAGGCAAGGAAAGGGTAACGCAAGGCAAGGCACGGTAAGGCGCGGCAAGGCTAAGGCACGACAACGCAAGGCTAGGCAATAAACGGAAGGCAAGCAAAGAGTAACGGAAGGCAAGGAAGGCAAGGGAAAGCAGGGGAAGGCAAGGGTAACGGAAGGAACGGCACGGTAAGGGGAAACAAGTCTAAGGCACGGCAACGCACGGCTAGGCAATGCACGGCAAGGCAAGGAAAGGGTAACGCAAGACAAGGCACTGTCAGGCGAGGCAAGGCTAAGGCACGACAACGCAAGGCTAGGCAATGCACGGAAGGAAAGCAAAGAGTAACGGAAGGCAATGAAAGGAATGGAAAGCAAGGCAAGGTAAGGGTAACGCAAGGCAAGGCACGGTGAGGCAAGGCAAGGCTGATGCACGACAACGCACGGCTAGGCAATTCACGGCAAGGCAAGGAAAGGGTAACGCAAGGCAAGGCACGGTCAGGCGAGGCAAGGCTAAGGCACGACAACGCAAGGCTAGGCAATGCACGGAAGGCAAGCAAAGAGGAACGGAAGGCAAGGAAGGCTAGGGAAAGCAGGGAAAGGCAAGGGTAACGGAAGGAACGGCACGGTAAGGGCAAACAAGACTAAGGCACGACAACACAGGGCTAGGCAATGCAGGGCAAGGCAAGGAAATGGTAACGCAAGGCAAGGCACGGTTTGGGGAGGCAAAGCTAATGCACGACAACGCAAGGCTAGGCAGTGCACGGCTAGGCAAGGAAAGAGTAACGGAAGGAAAGGAAGGCAAGGCAAAGCAAGGCAAGGCAAGTGTAACAAAAGGCAAGGCACGGCAAGGGGAAACAAGGCTAAGGAACGGCAACGCACGGCTACGCAATGCACGGCCAGGCAAGGAAAGGGTAATGCAAGGCAAGGCACGGTAAGGCAAGACAAGGCTAATGCACGACAACGCACGGCTAGGCAATGCACGGCCAGGCAAGGAAAGGGTAACGCAAGGCAAGGCACGGTGAGGCAAGGCAAGGCAAATGCACGACAACGCACGGCTAAGCAATGAACTGAAGGCAAGCAAAGAGTAACGGAAGGCAAGGAAGGCAAGGGAAAGCAAGGGAAGGCAAGGGCAACGAAAGGAACTGCACGGTAAGGGGAAACAAAGCTAAGGCAGGACAATGCAGGGCTAGGCAATGCACGGCAAGGCAAGGAAAGGGTAACGCAAGGCAAAGCACGGTGAGGCAAGACAAGGCAAATGCACGACAACGCACGGCTAGGCAATGCACGGCAAGGCAAGGAAAGGGTAACATAAGGCAAGGCACGGTCAGGCGAGGCAAGGCTAAGGCACGACAACGCAAGGCTAGGCAATGCACGGAAGGCAAGCAAAGAGTAACGGAAGGCAAGGAAAGTCAAGGGAAAGCAGGGGAAGGCAAGGGTAACGAAAGGAACGGCACGGTAAGGGGAAACAAGGCTAAGGCACGACAACACAGGGCTAGGCAATGCAGGGCAAGGCAAGGAAAGGGTAACGCAAATCAAGGCACGGTTTGGGGAGGAAGGCGAATGCACGACAACGCAAGGCTAGGCAATGCACGGAAGGCAAGCAAAGAGTAACCGAAGGCAAGGAAGGCAAGGGAAAGCAAGGCAAGGCAAGGGTAACAGAAGGAACGGCACGGCAAGGGGAAACAAGGCTAAGGCACGGCAACGCACGGCTAGGCAATGCACGGCAAGGCAAGGAAAGGGTAACGCAAGGCAAGGCACGGTGAGGCAAGGCAAGGCTGATGCACGACAACGCACGGCTAGGCAATGCACGGCAAGGCACGGAAAGGGTAACGCAAGGGAAGGCACGGTCAGGCGAGGCAAGGCTAAGGCACGACAACGCAAGGCTAGGCAATAAACGGAAGGCAAGCAAAGAGTAACGGAAGGCAAGGAAGGCAAGGGAAAGCAGGGGAAGGCAAGGGTAACGGAAGGAACGGCACGGTAAGGGGAAACAAGGCTAAGGCACGACAACGCAGGGCTAGCCAATGCACGGCAAGGAAAGGAAAGGGTAACGCAAGGCAAGGCACGGTCAGGCGAGGCAAGGCTAAGGCACGACAACGCAAGGCTAGGCAATGCACGGAAGGCAAGCAAAGAGGAACGGAAGGCAAGGAAGGCTAGGGAAAGCAGGGAAAGGCAAGGGTAACGGAAGGAACGGCACGGTAAGGGCAAACAAGACTAAGGCACGACAACACAGGGCTAGGCAATGCAGGGCAAGGCAAGGAAATGGTAACGCAAGGCAAGGCACGGTTTGGGGAGGCAAAGCTAATGCACGACAACGCAAGGCTAGGCAGTGCACGGCTAGGCAAGGAAAGAGTAAAGGAAGGAAAGGAAGGCAAGGCAAAGCAAGGCAAGGCAAGTGTAACAAAAGGCAAGGCACGGCAAGGGGAAACAAGGCTAAGGAACGGCAACGCACGGCTACGCAATGCACGGCCAGGCAAGGAAAGGGTAACGCAAGGCAAGGCACGGTAAGGCAAGACAAGGCTAATGCACGACAACGCACGGCTAGGCAATGCACGGCCAGGCAAGGAAAGGGTAACGCAAGGCAAGGCACGGTGAGGCAAGGCAAGGCAAATGCACGATAACGCACGGCTAGGCAATGCACGGCAAGGCAAGGAAAGGGTAACGCAAGGCAAGGCACGGTCAGGCGAGGCAAGGCTAAGGCACGACAACGCAAGGCTAAGCAATGAACGGAAGGCAAGCAAAGAGTAACGGAAGGCAAGGAAGGCAAGGGAAAGCAAGGGAAGGCAAGGGCAACGAAAGGAACGGCACGGTAAGGGGAAACAAAGCTAAGGCAGGACAATGCAGGGCTAGGCAATGCACGGCAAGGCAAGGAAAGGGTAACGCAACGCAAGGCACGGTTAGGCTAGACAAGGCTAATGCAGGAGAACCCAAAGCTAGGCAATACACGGCAAAGCAAGGAAAGCGTAACGCAAGGCAAGGCACGGTGAGGCAAGGCAAGGCAAATGCACGACAACGCACGGCTAGGCAAGGCAGGGCAAGGCAAGGAAAGGGTAACGCAAGGCAAGGCACGGTCAGGCGAGGCAAGGCTGAGGCACGACAACGCAAGGCTAGGCAATGAACGGAAGGCAAGCAAAGAGTAACGGAAGGCAAGGAAGGCAAGGGAAAGCAAGGGAAGGCAAGGGCAACGAAAAGAACGGCACGGTAAGGGGAAACAAAGCTAAGGCACGACAATGCAGGGCTAGGCAATGCACGGCAAGGCAAGGAAAGGGTAACGCAAGGCAAAGCACGGTGAGGCAAGACAAGGCAAATGCACGACAACGCACGGCTAGGCAATGCACGGCAAGGCAAGGAAAGGGTAACTCAAGGCAAGGCACGGTCAGGCGAGGCAAGGCTAAGGCACGACAACGCAAGGCTAGGCAATGCACGGAAGGCAAGCAAAGAGTAACGGAAGGCAAGGAAGGCAAGGGAAAGCAGGGGAAGGCAAGGGTAACGAAAGGAACGGCACGGTAAGGGGAAACAAGGCTAAGGCACGACAACACAGGGCTAGGCAATGCAGGGCAAGGCAAGGAAAGGGTAACGCAAGGCAAGGCACGGTTCGGGGAGGAAGGCGATTGCACGACAACGCAAGGCTAGGCAATGCACGGAAGGCAAGCAAAGAGTAACGGAAGGCAAGGAAGGCAAGGGAAAGCAAGGCAAGGCAAGGGTAACAGAAGGAACGGCACGGCAAGGGGAAACAAGGCTAAGGCACGGCAACGCACGGCTAGGTAATGCACGGCAAGGCAAGGAAAGGGTAACGCAAGGCAAGGCACGGTGAGGCAAGGCAAGGCTGATGCACGACAACGCACGGCTAGGCAATGCACGGCAAGGCAAGGAAAGGGTAACGCAAGGCAAGGCACGGTCAGGCGAGGCAAGGCTAAGGCACGACAACGCAAGGCTAGGCAATGCACGGCAAGGCAAGGAAAGGGTAACGCAAGGCAAGGCACGGTAAGGCGCGGCAAGGCTAAGGCACGACAACGCAAGGCTAGGCAATAAACGGAAGGCAAGCAACGAGTAACGGAAGGCAAGGAAGGCAAGGGAAAGCAGGGGAAGGCAAGGGTAACGGAAGGAACGGCACGGTAAGGGGAAACAAGGCTAAGGCACGACAACCCAGGGCTAGCCAATGCACGGCAAGGAAAGGAAAGGGTAACGCAAGGCAAGTCACCGTTACGCGAGGCAAGGCTAGGGCATGACAACGCAAGGCTAGGCAATGCACGGAAGGCAAGCAAAGAGTAACGGAAGGCCAGGAAGGCAATGGAAAGCAAGGCAAGGTAAGGGTAACGGAAGGAACGGCACGGCAAGGGGAAACAAGGCTAAGGCACGGCAACGCACGGCTAGGCAATGCATGGCAAGGCAAGGAAAGGGTAACGCAAGGCAAGGCACGGTCAGGCGAGGCAAGGCTAAGGCACGACAACGCAAGGCTAGGCAATGCACGGAAGGCAAGCAAAGAGGAACGGAAGGCAAGGAAGGCTAGGGAAAGCAGGGAAAGGCAAGGGTAACGGAAGGAACGGCACGGTAAGGGCAAACAAGACTAAGGCACGACAACACAGGGCTAGGCAATGCAGGGCAAGGCAAGGAAATGGTAACGCAAGGCAAGGCACGGTTTGGGGAGGCAAAGCTAATGCACGACAACGCAAGGCTAGGCAGTGCACGGCTAGGCAAGGAAAGAGTAACGGAAGGAAAGGAAGGCAAGGCAAAGCAAGGCAAGGCAAGTGTAACAAAAGGCAAGGCACGGCAAGGGGAAACAAGGCTAAGGAACGGCAACGCACGGCTACGCAATGCACGGCCAGGCAAAGAAAGGGTAACGCAAGGCAAGGCACGGTAAGGCAAGACAAGGCTAATGCACGACAACGCACGGCTAGGCAATGCACGGCAAGGCAAGGAAAGGGTAACGCAAGGCAAGGCACGGTCAGGCGAGGCAAGGCTAAGGCACGACAACGCAAGGCTAGGCAATGAACGGAAGGCAAGCAAAGAGTAACGGAAGGCAAGGAAGGCAAGGGAAAGCAAGGGAAGACAAGGGCAACGAAAGGAACGGCACGGTAAGGGGAAACAAAGCTAAGGCACGACAATGCACGGCTAGGCAATGCACGGCAAGGCAAGGAAAGGGTAACTCAAGGCAAGGCACGGTCAGGCGAGGCAAGGCTAAGGCACGACAACGCAAGGCTAGACAATGCACGGAAGGCAAGCAAAGAGGAACGGAAGGCAAGGAAGGCTAGGGAAAGCAGGGAAAGGCAAGGGTAACGGAAGGAACGGCACGGTAAGGGCAAACAAGACTAAGGCACGACAACACAGGGCTAGGCAATGCAGGGCAAGGCAAGTAAATGGTAAGGCAAGGCAAGGCACGGTTTGGGGAGGCAAAGCTAATGCACGACAACGCAAGGCTAGGCAGTGCACGGCTAGGCAAGGAAAGAGTAACGGAAGGAAAGGAAGGCAAGGGAAAGCAAGGCAAGGCAAGTGTAACAAAAGGCAAGGCACGGCAAGGGGAAACAAGGCTAAGGAACGGCAACGCACGGCTACGCAATGCACGGCCAGGCAAGGAAAGGGTAACGCAAGGCAAGGCACGGTAAGGCAAGACAAGGCTAATGCACGACAACGCACGGCTAGGCAATGCACGGCAAGGCAAGGAAAGGGTAACGCAAGGCAAGGCACGGTCAGGCGAGGCAAGGCTAAGACACGACAACGCAAGGCTAGGCAATGAACGGAAGGCAAGCAAAGAATAACGGAAGGCAAGGAAGGCAAGGGAAAGCAAGGGAAGGCAAGGGCAACGAAAGGAACGGCACGGTAAGGGGAAAGAAAGCTAAGGCACGACAATGCAGGGCTAGGCAATGCACGGCAAGGCAAGGAAAGGGTAACGCAAGGCAAAGCACGGTGAGGCAAGACAAGGCAAATGCACGACAACGCACGGCTAGGCAATGCACGGCAAGGCAAGGAAAGGGTAACACAAGGCAAGGCACGGTCAGGCGAGGCAAGGCTAAGGCACGACAACGCAAGCCTAGGCAATGCACGGCAAGGCAAGGAAAGGGTAACGCAAGGCAAGGCACGGTAAGGCGCGGCAAGGCTAAGGCACGACAACGCAAGGCTAGGCAATAAACGGAAGGCAAGCAAAGAGTAACGGAAGGCAAGGAAGGCAAGGGAAAGCAGGGGAAGGCAAGGGTAACGGAAGGAACGGCACGGTAAGGGGAAACAAGTCTAAGGCACGGCAACGCACGGCTAGGCAATGCACGGCAAGGCAAGGAAAGGGTAACGCAAGACAAGGCACTGTCAGGCGAGGCAAGGCTAAGGCACGACAACGCAAGGCTAGGCAATGCACGGAAGGAAAGCAAAGAGTAACGGAAGGCAATGAAAGGAATGGAAAGCAAGGCAAGGTAAGGGTAACGCAAGGCAAGGCACGGTGAGGCAAGGCAAGGCTGATGCACGACAACGCACGGCTAGGCAATTCACGGCAAGGCAAGGAAAGGGTAACGCAAGGCAAGGCACGGTCAGGCGAGGCAAGGCTAAGGCACGACAACGCAAGGCTAGGCAATGCACGGAAGGCAAGCAAAGAGGAACGGAAGGCAAGGAAGGCTAGGGAAAGCAGGGAAAGGCAAGGGTAACGGAAGGAACGGCACGGTAAGGGCAAACAAGACTAAGGCACGACAACACAGGGCTAGGCAATGCAGGGCAAGGCAAGGAAATGGTAACGCAAGGCAAGGCACGGTTTGGGGAGGCAAAGCTAATGCACGACAACGCAAGGCTAGGCAGTGCACGGCTAGGCAAGGAAAGAGTAACGGAAGGAAAGGAAGGCAAGGCAAAGCAAGGCAAGGCAAGTGTAACAAAAGGCAAGGCACGGCAAGGGGAAACAAGGCTAAGGAACGGCAACGCACGGCTACGCAATGCACGGCCAGGCAAGGAAAGGGTAATGCAAGGCAAGGCACGGTAAGGCAAGACAAGGCTAATGCACGACAACGCACGGCTAGGCAATGCACGGCCAGGCAAGGAAAGGGTAACGCAAGGCAAGGCACGGTGAGGCAAGGCAAGGCAAATGCACGACAACGCACGGCTAAGCAATGAACTGAAGGCAAGCAAAGAGTAACGGAAGGCAAGGAAGGCAAGGGAAAGCAAGGGAAGGCAAGGGCAACGAAAGGAACTGCACGGTAAGGGGAAACAAAGCTAAGGCAGGACAATGCAGGGCTAGGCAATGCACGGCAAGGCAAGGAAAGGGTAACGCAAGGCAAAGCACGGTGAGGCAAGACAAGGCAAATGCACGACAACGCACGGCTAGGCAATGCACGGCAAGGCAAGGAAAGGGTAACTTAAGGCAAGGCACGGTCAGGCGAGGCAAGGCTAAGGCACGACAACGCAAGGCTAGGCAATGCACGGAAGGCAAGCAAAGAGTAACGGAAGGCAAGGAAAGTCAAGGGAAAGCAGGGGAAGGCAAGGGTAACGAAAGGAACGGCACGGTAAGGGGAAACAAGGCTAAGGCACGACAACACAGGGCTAGGCAATGCAGGGCAAGGCAAGGAAAGGGTAACGCAAATCAAGGCACGGTTTGGGGAGGAAGGCGAATGCACGACAACGCAAGGCTAGGCAATGCACGGAAGGCAAGCAAAGAGTAACCGAAGGCAAGGAAGGCAAGGGAAAGCAAGGCAAGGCAAGGGTAACAGAAGGAACGGCACGGCAAGGGGAAACAAGGCTAAGGCACGGCAACGCACGGCTAGGCAATGCACGGCAAGGCAAGGAAAGGGTAACGCAAGGCAAGGCACGGTGAGGCAAGGCAAGGCTGATGCACGACAACGCACGGCTAGGCAATGCACGGCAAGGCACGGAAAGGGTAACGCAAGGGAAGGCACGGTCAGGCGAGGCAAGGCTAAGGCACGACAACGCAAGGCTAGGCAATAAACGGAAGGCAAGCAAAGAGTAACGGAAGGCAAGGAAGGCAAGGGAAAGCAGGGGAAGGCAAGGGTAACGGAAGGAACGGCACGGTAAGGGGAAACAAGGCTAAGGCACGACAACGCAGGGCTAGCCAATGCACGGCAAGGAAAGGAAAGGGTAACGCAAGGCAAGGCACGGTCAGGCGAGGCAAGGCTAAGGCACGACAACGCAAGGCTAGGCAATGCACGGAAGGCAAGCAAAGAGGAACGGAAGGCAAGGAAGGCTAGGGAAAGCAGGGAAAGGCAAGGGTAACGGAAGGAACGGCACGGTAAGGGGAAACAAGGCTAGGCAATGCAGGGCAAGGCAAGGAAATGGTAACGCAAGGCAAGGCACGGTTTGGGGAGGCAAAGCTAATGCACGGCAACGCAAGGCTAGGCAGTGCACGGCTAGGCAAGGAAAGAGTAAAGGAAGGAAAGGAAGGCAAGGCAAAGCAAGGCAAGGCAAGTGTAACAAAAGGCAAGGCACGGCAAGGGGAAACAAGGCTAAGGAACGGCAACGCACGGCTACGCAATGCACGGCCAGGCAAGGAAAGGGTAACGCAAGGCAAGGCACGGTAAGGCAAGACAAGGCTAATGCACGACAACGCACGGCTAGGCAATGCACGGCCAGGCAAGGAAAGGGTAACGCAAGGCAAGGCACGGTGAGGCAAGGCAAGGCAAATGCACGATAACGCACGGCTAGGCAATGCACGGCAAGGCAAGGAAAGGGTAACGCAAGGCAAGGCACGGTCAGGCGAGGCAAGGCTAAGGCACGACAACGCAAGGCTAAGCAATGAACGGAAGGCAAGCAAAGAGTAACGGAAGGCAAGGAAGGCAAGGGAAAGCAAGGGAAGGCAAGGGCAACGAAAGGAACGGCACGGTAAGGGGAAACAAAGCTAAGGCAGGACAATGCAGGGCTAGGCAATGCACGGCAAGGCAAGGAAAGGGTAACGCAAGGCAAAGCACGGTGAGGCAAGACAAGGCAAATGCACGACAACGCACGGCTAGGCAATGCACGGCAAGGCAAGGAAAGGGTAACGCAAGGCAAAGCACGGTGTGGCAAGACAAGGCAAATGCACGACAAAGCACGGCTAGGCAATGCACGGCAAGGCAAGGAAAGGGTAACTCAAGGCAAGGCACGGTCAGGCGAGGCAAGGCCAAGGCACGACAACGCAAGGCTAGGCAATGCACGGAAGGCAAGCAAAGAGTAACGGAAGGCAAGGAAGGCAAGGGAAAGCAGGGGAAGGCAAGGGCAACGAAAGGAACGGCACGGTAAGGGGAAACAAGGCTAAGGCACGACAACACAGGGCTAGGCAATGCAGGGCAAGGCAAGGAAAGGGTAACGCAAGGCAAGGCACGGTTTGGGGAGGAAGGCTAATGCACGACAACGCAAGGCTAGGCAATGCACGGAAGGCAAGCAAAGAGTAACGGAAGGCAAGGAAGGCAAGGGAAAGCAAGGCAAGGCAAGGGTAACAGAAGGAACGGCACGGCAAGGGGAAACAAGGCTAAGGCACGGCAACACACGGCTAGGCAATGCACGGCAAGGCAAGGAAAGGGTAACGCAAGGCAAGGGACGGTGAGGCAAGGCAAGGCTGATGCACGACAACGCACGGCTAGGCAGTGCACGGCTAGGCAAGGAAAGAGTAACGGAAGGAAAGGAAGGCAAGGCAAAGCAAGGCAAGGCAAGTGTAACAAAAGGCAAGGCACGGCAAGGGGAAACAAGGCTAAGGAACGGCAACGAACGGCTACGCAATGCACGGCCAGGCAAGGAAAGGGTAACGCAAGGCAAGGCACGGTAAGGCAAGACAAGTCAAATGCACCACAACGCACGGCTAGGCAATGCACGGCCAGGCAAGGAAAGGGTAACGCAAGGCAAGGAACGGTGAGGCAAGGCAAGGCAAATGCACGACAACGCACGGCTAGGCAATGCACGGCAAGGCAAGGAAAGGGTAACTCAAGGCAAGGCACGGTCAGGCGAGGCAAGGCTAAGGCACGACAACGCAAGGCTAGCTAATGCACGGCAAGGCAAGGAAAGGGTAACGCAAGGCAAGGCACGGTAAGGCGCGGCAAGGCTAAGGCACGACAACGCAAGGCTAGGCAATAAACGGAAGGCAAGCAAAGAGTAACGGAAGGCAAGGAAGGCAAGGGAAAGCAGGGGAAGGCAAGGGTAACGGAAGGAACGGCACGGTAAGGGGAAACAAGGCTAAGGCACGACAACGCAGGGCTAGCCAATGCACGCCAAGGAAAGGAAAGGGTAACGCAAGGCAAGGCACCGTTACGCGAGGCAAGGCTAAGGCACGACAACGCAAGGCTAGGCAATGCACGGAAGGCAAGCAAAGAGTAACGGAAGGCAAGGAAGGCAAGGGAAAGCAAGGCAAGGCAAGGGTACCGGAAGGAACGGCACGGCAAGGGGAAACAAGGCTAAGGCACGGCAACGCACGGCTAGGCAATGCACGGCCAGGCAAGGAAAGGGTAACGCAAGGCAAGGCACGGTAAGGCAAGACAAGGCTAATGCACGACAACGCACGGCTAGGCAATGCACGGCCAGGCAAGGAAAGGGTAACGCAAGGCAAGGCACGGTGAGGCAAGGCAAGGCAAATGCACGACAACGCACGGCTAGGCAATGCACGGCAAGGCAAGGAAAGGGTAACGCAAGGCAAGGCACGGTCAGGCAAGGCAAGGCTGAGGCACGACAACGCAAGGCTAGGCAATGAACGGAAGGCAAGCAAAGAGTAACGGAAGGCAAGGAAGGCAAGGGAAAGCAAGGGAAGGCAAGGGCAACGAAAAGAACGGCACGGTAAGGGGAAACAAAGCTAAGGCACGACAATGCAGGGCTAGGCAATGCACGGCAAGGCAAGGAAAGGGTAACGCAAGGCAAAGCACGGTGAGGCAAGACAAGGCAAATGCACGACAACGCACGGCTAGGCAATGCACGGCAAGGCAAGGAAAGGGTAACTCAAGGCAAGGCACGGTCAGGCGAGGCAAGGCTAAGGCACGACAACGCAAGGCTAGGCAATGCACGGAAGGCAAGCAAAGAGTAACGGAAGGCAAGGAAGGCAAGGGAAAGCAGGGGAAGGCAAGGGTAACGAAAGGAACGGCACGGTAAGGGGAAACAAGGCTAAGGCACGACAACACAGGGCTAGGCAATGCAGGGCAAGGCAAGGAAAGGGTAACGCAAGGCAAGGCACGGTTCGGGGAGGAAGGCTAATGCACGACAACGCAAGGCTAGGTAATGCACGGAAGGCAAGAAAAGAGTAACGGAATGCAAGGAAGGCAAGGGAAAGCAAGGGAAGGCAAGGGTAACCGAAGGAACGGCACGGCAAGGGGAAACAAGGCTAATGCACGACAACGCACGGCTAGGTAATGCACGGAAGGCAAGAAAAGAGTAACGGAAGGCAAGGCACGGTGAGGCAAGGCAAGGCTAATGCACGACAACGCACGGCTAGGCAATGCACGGCAAGGCAAGGAAAGGGTAACGCAAGGCAAGGCACGGTCAGGCGAGGCAAGGCTAAGGCACGACAACGCAAGGCTAGGCAATGCACGGCAAGGCAAGGAAAGGGTAACGCAAGGCAAGGCACGGTAAGGCGCGGCAAGGCTAAGGCACGACAACGCAAGGCTAGGCAATAAACGGAAGGCAAGCAAAGAGTAACGGAAGGCAAGGAAGGCAAGGGAAAGCAGGGGAAGGCAAGGGTAACGGAAGGAACGGCACGGTAAGGGGAAACAAGGCTAAGGCACGACAACGCAGGGCTAGCCAATGCACGGCAAGGAAAGGAAAGGGTAACGCAAGGCAAGTCACCGTTACGCGAGGCAAGGCTAAGGCACGACAACGCAAGGCTAGGCAATGCACGGAAGGCAAGCAAAGAGTAACGGAAGGCAAGGAAGGCAAGGGAAAGCAAGGCAAGGTAAGGGTAACGGAAGGAACGGCACGGCAAGGGGAAACAAGGCTAAGGCACGGCAACGCACGGCTAGGCAATGCATGGCAAGGCAAGGAAAGGGTAACGCAAGGCAAGGCACGGTCAGGCGAGGCAAGGCTAAGGCACGACAACGCAAGGCTAGGCAATGCACGGAAGGCAAGCAAAGAGGAACGGAAGGCAAGGAAGGCTAGGGAAAGCAGGGAAAGGCAAGGGTAACGGAAGGAACGGCACGGTAAGGGCAAACAAGACTAAGGCACGACAACACAGGGCTAGGCAATGCAGGGCAAGGCAAGGAAATGGTAACGCAAGGCAAGGCACGGTTTGGGGAGGCAAAGCTAATGCACGACAACGCAAGGCTAGGCAATGCACGGCAAGGCAAGGAAAGAGTAACGGAAGGAAAGGAAGGCAAGGGAAAGCAAGGCAAGGCAAGTGTAACAAAAGGCAAGGCACGGCAAGGGGAAACAAGGCTAAGGAACGGCAACGCACGGCTACGCAATGCACGGCCAGGCAAGGAAAGGGTAACGCAAGGCAAGGCACGGTAAGGCAAGACAAGGCTAATGCACGACAACGCACGGCTAGGCAATGCACGGCAAGGCAAGGAAAGGGTAACGCAAGGCAAGGCACGGTCAGGCGAGGCAAGGCTAAGGCACGACAACGCAAGGCTAGGCAATGAAAGGAAGGCAAGCAAAGAGTAACGGAAGGCAAGGAAGGCAAGGGAAAGCAAGGGAAGGCAAGGGCAACGAAAGGAACGGCACGGTAAGGGGAAAGAAAGCTAAGGCACGACAATGCAGGGCTAGGCAATGCACGGCAAGGCAAGGAAAGGGTAACGCAAGGCAAAGCACGGTGAGGCAAGACAAGGCAAATGCACGACAACGCACGGCTAGGCAATGCACGGCAAGGCAAGGAAAGGGTAACACAAGGCAAGGCACGGTCAGGCGAGGCAAGGCTAAGGCACGACAACGCAAGCCTAGGCAATGCACGGCAAGGCAAGGAAAGGGTAACGCAAGGCAAGGCACGGTAAGGCGCGGCAAGGCTAAGGCACGACAAAGCAAGGCTAGGCAATAAACGGAAGGCAAGCAAAGAGTAACGGAAGGCAAGGAAGGCAAGGGAAAGCAGGGGAAGGCAAGGGTAACGGAAGGAACGGCACGGTAAGGGGAAACAAGTCTAAGGCACGGCAACGCACGGCTAGGCAATGCACGGCAAGGCAAGGAAAGGGTAACGCAAGGCAAGGCACTGTCAGGCGAGGCAAGGCTAAGGCACGACAACGCAAGGCTAGGCAATGCACGGAAGGAAAGCAAAGAGTAACGGAAGGCAATGAAAGGAATGGAAAGCAAGGCAAGGTAAGGGTAACGCAAGGCAAGGCACGGTGAGGCAAGGCAAGGCTGATGCACGACAACGCACGGCTAGGCAATTCACGGCAAGGCAAGGAAAGGGTAACGCAAGGCAAGGCACGGTCAGGCGAGGCAAGGCTAAGGCACGACAACGCAAGGCTAGGCAATGCACGGAAGGCAAGCAAAGAGGAACGGAAGGCAAGGAAGGCTAGGGAAAGCAGGGAAAGGCAAGGGTAACGGAAGGAACGGCACGGTAAGGGCAAACAAGACTAAGGCACGACAACACAGGGCTAGGCAATGCAGGGCAAGGCAAGGAAATGGTAACGCAAGGCAAGGCACGGTTTGGGGAGGCAAAGCTAATGCACGACAACGCAAGGCTAGGCAGTGCACGGCTAGGCAAGGAAAGAGTAACGGAAGGAAAGGAAGGCAAGGCAAAGCAAGGCAAGGCAAGGGTAACAAAAGGCAACGGCACGGCAAGGGGAAACAAGGCTAAGGAACGGCAACGCACGGCTAGGCAATGCACGGCCAGGCAAGGAAAGGGTAACGCAAGGCAAGGCACGGTGAGGCAAGACAAGGCAAATGCACGACAACGCACGGCTAGGCAATGCACGGCAAGGCAAGGAAAGGGTAACGCAAGGCAAGGCACGGTCAGGCGAGGCAAGGCTAAGGCACGACAACGCAAGGCTAGGCAATGAACGGAAGGCAAGCAAAGAGTAACGGAAGGCAAGGAAGGCAAGGGAAAGCAAGGGAAGGCAAGGGCAACGAAAGGAACGGCACGGTAAGGGGAAACAAAGCTAAGGCACGACAATGCAGGGCTAGGCAATGCACGGCAAGGCAAGGAAAGGGTAACGCAAGGCAAAGCACGGTGAGGCAAGACAAGGCAAATGCACGACAACGCACGGCTAGGCAATGCACGGCAAGGCAAGGAAAGGGTAACTTAAGGCAAGGCACGGTCAGGCGAGGCAAGGCTAAGGCACGACAACGCAAGGCTAGGCAATGCACGGAAGGCAAGCAAAGAGTAACGGAAGGCAAGGAAAGTAACGGAAGGCAAGGAAGGCAAGGGAAAGCAGGGGAAGGCAAGGGTAACGAAAGGAACGGCACGGTAAGGGGAAACAAGGCTAAGGCACGACAACGCAGGCCTAGGCAATGCACGGCCAGGCAAGGAAAGGGTAACGCAAGGCAAGGCACGGTGAGGCAAGGCAAGGCTAATGCACGACAACGCAAGGCTAGGCAATGCACGGAAGGCAAGCAAAGAGTAACCGAAGGCAAGGAAGGCAAGGGAAAGCAAGGCAAGGCAAGGGTAACCGAAGGAACGGCACGGCAAGGGGAAACAAGGCTAAGGCACGACAACGCACGGCTAGGCAATGCACGGCAAGGCAAGGAAAGGGTAACGCAAGGCAAGGCACGGTGAGGCAAGGCAAGGCTAATGCACGACAACGCACGGCTAGGCAATGCACGGCAAGGCAAGGAAAGGGTAACGCAAGGCAAGGCATGGTCAGGCGAAGCAAGGCTAAGGCACGACAACGCAAGGCTAGGCAATGCACGGAAGGCAAGCAAAGAGTAACGGAAGGCAAGGAAGGCAAGGGAAAGCGAGGGAAGGCAAGGGTAAAGGAAGGAACGGCACGGTAAGGGAAACAAGGCTAAGGCACGACAACGCAGGGCTAGCCAATGCACGGCAAGGAAAGGAAAGGGTAACGCAAGGCAAGGCACGGTCAGGCGAGGCAAGGCTAAGGCACGACAACGCAAGGCTAGGCAATGCACGGAAGGCAAGCAAAGAGGAACGGAAGGCAAGGAAGGCTAGGGAAAGCAGGGAAAGGCAAGGGTAACGGAAGGAACGGCACTGTAAGGGCAAACAAGACTAAGGCACGACAACACAGGGCTAGGCAATGCAGGGCAAGGCAAGGAAATGGTAACGCAAGGCAAGGCACGGTTTGGGGAGGCAAAGCTAATGCACGACAACGCAAGGCTAGGCAGTGCACGGCTAGGCAAGGAAAGAGTAAAGGAAGGAAAGGAAGGCAAGGCAAAGCAAGGCAAGGCAAGTGTAACAAAAGGCAAGGCACGGCAAGGGGAAACAAGGCTAAGGAACGGCAACGCACGGCTACGCAATGCACGGCCAGGCAAGGAAAGGGTAACGCAAGGCAAGGCACGGTGAGGCAAGGCAAGGCTGATGCACGATAACGCACGGCTAGGCAATGCACGGCAAGGCAAGGAAAGGGTAACGCAAGGCAAGGCACGGTCAGGCGAGGCAAGGCTAAGGCACGACAACGCAAGGCTAAGCAATGAACGGAAGGCAAGCAAAGAGTAACGGAAGGCAAGGAAGGCAAGGGAAAGCAAGGGAAGGCAAGGGCAACGAAAGGAACGGCACGGTAAGGGGAAACAAAGCTAAGGCAGGACAATGCAGGGCTAGGCAATGCACGGCAAGGCAAGGAAAGGGTAACGCAAGGCAAAGCACGGTGAGGCAAGACAAGGCAAATGCACGACAACGCACGGCTAGGCAATGCACGGCAAGGCAAGGAAAGGGTAACGCAAGGCAAAGCACGGTGTGGCAAGACAAGGCAAATGCACGACAAAGCACGGCTAGGCAATGCACGGCAAGGCAAGGAAAGGGTAACTCAAGGCAAGGCACGGTCAGGCGAGGCAAGGCCAAGGCACGACAACGCAAGGCTAGGCAATGCACGGAAGGCAAGCAAAGAGTAACGGAAGGCAAGGAAGGCAAGGGAAAGCAGGGGAAGGCAAGGGCAACGAAAGGAACGGCACGGTAAGGGGAAACAAGGCTAAGGCACGACAACACAGGGCTAGGCAATGCAGGGCAAGGCAAGGAAAGGGTAACGCAAGGCAAGGCACGGTTTGGGGAGGAAGGCGAATGCACGACAACGCAAGGCTAGGCAATGCACGGAAGGCAAGCAAAGAGTAACGGAAGGCAAGGAAGGCAAGGGAAAGCAAGGCAAGGCAAGGGTAACAGAAGGAACGGCACGGCAAGGGGAAACAAGGCTAAGGCACGACAACGCAAGGCTAGGCAAAGCACGGCAAGGCAAGGAAAGTTTAACGCAAGGCAAGGGACGGTGAGGCAAGGCAAGGCTAATGCACGACAACGCACGGCTAGGCAATGCACGGCTAGGCAAGGAAAGAGTAACGGAAGGCAAGGAAGGCAAGGCAAAGCAAGGCAAGGCAAGTGTAACAAAAGGCAAGGCACGGCAAGGGGAAACAAGGCTAAGGAACGGCAACGAACGGCTACGCAATGCACGGCCAGGCAAGGAAAGGGTAACGCAAGGCAAGGCACGGTCAGGCAAGACAAGTCAAATGCACCACAACGCACGGCTAGGCAATGCACGGCCAGGCAAGGAAAGGGTAACGCAAGGCAAGGAACGGTGAGGCAAGGCAAGGCAAATGCACGACAACGCACGGCTAGGCAATGCACGGCAAGGCAAGGAAAGGGTAACTCAAGGCAAGGCACGGTCAGGCGAGGCAAGGCTAAGGCACGACAACGCAAGGCTAGCTAATGCACGGCAAGGCAAGGAAAGGGTAACGCAAGGCAAGGCACGGTAAGGCGCGGCAAGGCTAAGGCACGACAACGCAAGGCTAGGCAATAAACGGAAGGCAAGCAAAGAGTAACGGAAGGCAAGGAAGGCAAGGGAAAGCAGGGGAAGGCAAGGGTAACGGAAGGAACGGCACGGTAAGGGGAAACAAGGCTAAGGCACGACAACGCAGGGCTAGCCAATGCACGCCAAGGAAAGGAAAGGGTAACGCAAGGCAAGGCACCGTTACGCGAGGCAAGGCTAAGGCACGACAACGCAAGGCTAGGCAATGCACGGAAGGCAAGCAAAGAGTAACGGAAGGCAAGGAAGGCAAGGGAAAGCAAGGCAAGGCAAGGGTACCGGAAGGAACGGCACGGCAAGGGGAAACAAGGCTAAGGCACGGCAACGCACGGCTAGGCAATGCACGGCCAGGCAAGGAAAGGGTAACGCAAGGCAAGGCACGGTAAGGCAAGACAAGGCTAATGCACGACAACGCACGGCTAGGCAATGCACGGCCAGGCAAGGAAAGGGTAACGCAAGGCAAGGCACGGTGAGGCAAGGCAAGGCAAATGCACGACAACGCACGGCTAGGCAATGCAGGGCAAGGCAAGGAAAGGGTAACGCAAGGCAAGGCACGGTCAAGCGAGGCAAGTCTGAGGCACGACAACGCAAGGCTAGGCAATGAACGGAAGGCAAGCAAAGAGTAACGGAAGGCAAGGAAGGCAAGGGAAAGCAAGGGAAGGCAAGGGCAACGAAAAGAACGGCACGGTAAGGGGAAACAAAGCTAAGGCACGACAATGCAGGGCTAGGCAATGCACGGCAAGGCAAGGAAAGGGTAACGCAAGGCAAAGCACGGTGAGGCAAGACAAGGCAAATGCACGACAACGCACGGCTAGGCAATGCACGGCAAGGCAAGGAAAGGGTAACTCAAGGCAAGGCACGGTCAGGCGAGGCAAGGCTAAGGCACGACAACGCAAGGCTAGGCAATGCACGGAAGGCAAGCAAAGAGTAACGGAAGGCAAGGAAGGCAAGGGAAAGCAGGGGAAGGCAAGGGTAACGAAAGGAACGGCACGGTAAGGGGAAACAAGGCTAAGGCACGACAACACAGGGCTAGGCAATGCAGGGCAAGGCAAGGAAAGGGTAACGCAAGGCAAGGCACGGTTCGGGGAGGAAGGCGATTGCACGACAACGCAAGGCTAGGCAATGCACGGAAGGCAAGCAAAGAGTAACGGAAGGCAAGGAAGGCAAGGGAAAGCAAGGCAAGGCAAGGGTAACAGAAGGAACGGCACGGCAAGGGGAAACAAGGCTAAGGCACGGCAACGCACGGCTAGGTAATGCACGGCAAGGCAAGGAAAGGGTAACGCAAGGCAAGGCACGGTGAGGCAAGGCAAGGCTGATGCACGACAACGCACGGCTAGGCAATGCACGGCAAGGCAAGGAAAGGGTAACGCAAGGCAAGGCACGGTCAGGCGAGGCAAGGCTAAGGCACGACAACGCAAGGCTAGGCAATGCACGGCAAGGCAAGGAAAGGGTAACGCAAGGCAAGGCACGGTAAGGCGCGGCAAGGCTAAGGCACGACAACGCAAGGCTAGGCAATAAACGGAAGGCAAGCAAAGAGTAACGGAAGGCAAGGAAGGCAAGGGAAAGCAGGGGAAGGCAAGGGTAACGGAAGGAACGGCACGGTAAGGGGAAACAAGGCTAAGGCACGACAACGCAGGGCTAGCCAATGCACGGCAAGGAAAGGAAAGGGTAACGCAAGGCAAGTCACCGTTACGCGAGGCAAGGCTAGGGCATGACAACGCAAGGCTAGGCAATGCACGGAAGGCAAGCAAAGAGTAACGGAAGGCCAGGAAGGCAATGGAAAGCAAGGCAAGGTAAGGGTAACGGAAGGAACGGCACGGCAAGGGGAAACAAGGCTAAGGCACGGCAACGCACGGCTAGGCAATGCATGGCAAGGCAAGGAAAGGGTAACGCAAGGCAAGGCACGGTCAGGCGAGGCAAGGCTAAGGCACGACAACGCAAGGCTAGGCAATGCACGGAAGGCAAGCAAAGAGGAACGGAAGGCAAGGAAGGCTAGGGAAAGCAGGGAAAGGCAAGGGTAACGGAAGGAACGGCACGGTAAGGGCAAACAAGACTAAGGCACGACAACACAGGGCTAGGCAATGCAGGGCAAGGCAAGGAAATGGTAACGCAAGGCAAGGCACGGTTTGGGGAGGCAAAGCTAATGCACGACAACGCAAGGCTAGGCAGTGCACGGCTAGGCAAGGAAAGGGTAACGCAAGGCAAGGCACGGTAAGGCAAGACAAGGCTAATGCACGACAACGCACGGCTAGGCAATGCACGGCAAGGCAAGGAAAGGGTAACGCAAGGCAAGGCACGGTCAGGCGAGGCAAGGCTAAGGCACGACAACGCAAGGCTAGGCAATGCACGGAAGGCAAGCAAAGAGTAACGGAATGCAAGGAAGGCAAGGGAAAGCAAGGGAAGGCAAGGGCAACGAAAGGAACGGCACGGTAAGGGGAAACAAAGCTAAGGCACGACAATGCAGGGCTAGGAAAGGGTAAGTCAAGGCAAGGCACGGTCAGGCGAGGCAAGGCTAAGGCACGACAACGCAAGGCTAGGCAATGCACGGAAGGCAAGCAAAGAGGAACGGAAGGCAAGGAAGGCTAGGGAAAGCAGGGAAAGGCAAGGGTAACGGAAGGAACGGCACGGTAAGGGCAAACAAGACTAAGGCACGACAACACAGGGCTAGGCAATGCAGGGCAAGGCAAGTAAATGGTAAGGCAAGGCAAGGCACGGTTTGGGGAGGCAAAGCTAATGCACGACAACGCAAGGCTAGGCAGTGCACGGCTAGGCAAGGAAAGAGTAACGGAAGGAAAGGAAGGCAAGGGAAAGCAAGGCAAGGCAAGTGTAACAAAAGGCAAGGCACGGCAAGGGGAAACAAGGCTAAGGAACGGCAACGCACGGCGACGCAATGCACGGCCAGGCAAGGAAAGGGTAACGCAAGGCAAGGCACGGTAAGGCAAGACAAGGCGAACGGCAACGCACGGCGACGCAATGCACGGCCAGGCAAGGAAAGGGTAACGCAAGGCAAGGCACGGTGAGGCAAGGCAAGGCTAATGCACGACAACGCACGGCTTGGCAATGCACGGCAAGGCAAGGAAAGGGTAACGCAAGGCAAGGCACGGTCAGGCGAGGCAAGGCTAAGGCACGACAACGCAAGGCTAGGCAATGAACGGAAGGCAAGCAAAGAGTAACGGAAGGCAAGGAAGGCAAGGGAAAGCAAGGGAAGGCAAGGGCAACGAAAGGAACGGCACGGTAAGGGGAAAGAAAGCTAAGGCACGACAATGCAGGGCTAGGCAATGCACGGCAAGGCAAGGAAAGGGTAACGCAAGGCAAAGCACGGTGAGGCAAGACAAGGCAAATGCACGACAACGCACGGCTAGGCAATGCACGGCAAGGCAAGGAAAGGGTAACACAAGGCAAGGCACGGTCAGGCGAGGCAAGGCTAAGGCACGACAACCCAAGGCTAGGCAATAAACGGAAGGCAAGCAAAGAGTAACGGAAGGCAAGGAAGGCAAGGGAAAGCAAGGCAAGGCAAGGGTAACGGAAGGAACGGCACGGCAAGGGGAAACAAGGCTAAGGCACGGCAACGCACGGCTAGGCAATGCACGGCAAGGCAAGGAAAGGGTAACGCAAGGCAAGGCACTGTCAGGCGAGGCAAGGCTAAGGCACGACAACGCAAGGCTAGGCAATGCACGGAAGGAAAGCAAAGAGTAACGGAAAGCAATGAAAGGAAGGGAAAGCAAGGCAAGGTAAGGGTAACGCAAGGCAAGGCACGGTGAGGGAAGGCAAGGCTGTTGCACGACAACGCACGGCTAGGCAATGCACGGCAAGGCAAGGAAAGGGTAACGCAAGGCAAGGCACGGTCAGGCGAGGCAAGGCTAAGGCACGACAACGCAAGGCTAGGCAATGCACGGAAGGCAAGCAAAGAGGAACGGAAGGCAAGGAAGGCTAGGGAACGCAGGGAAAGGCAAGGGTAACGGAAGGAACGGCACGGTAAGGGCAAACAAGACTAAGGCACGACAACACAGGGCTAGGCAATGCAGGGCAAGGCAAGGAAATGGTAACGCAAGGCAAGGCACGGTTTGGGGAGGCAAAGCTAATGCACGACAACGCAAGGCTAGGCAGTGCACGGCTAGGCAAGGAAAGAGTAACGGAAGGAAAGGAAGGCAAGGCAAAGCAAGGCAAGGCAAGTGTAACAAAAGGCAAGGCACGGCAAGGGGAAACAAGGCTAAGGAACGGCAACGCACGGCTACGCAATGCACGGCCAGGCAAGGAAAGGGTAACGCAAGGCTAGGCACGGTGAGGCAAGGCAAGGCAAATGCACGACAACGCACGGCTAGGCAATGCACGGCAAGGCAAGGAAAGGGTAACGCAAGGCAAGGCACGGTCAGGCGAGGCAAGGCTAAGGCACGACAACGCAAGGCTAGGCAATGAACGGAAGGCAAGCAAAGAGTAACGGAAGGCAAGGAAGGCAAGGGAAAGCAAGGGAAGGCAAGGGCAACGAAAGGAACGGCACGGTAAGTGGAAACAAAGCTAAGGCAGGACAATGCAGGGCTAGGCAATGCACGGCAAGGCAAGGAAAGGGTAACGCAAGGCAAAGCACGGTGAGGCAAGACAAGGCAAATGCACGACAACGCACGGCTAGGCAATGCACGGCAAGGCAAGGAAAGGGTAACTCAAGGCAAGGCACGGTCAGGCGAGGCAAGGCTAAGGCACGACAACGCAAGGCTAGGCAATGCACGGAAGGCAAGCAAAGAGTAACGGAAGGCAAGGAAGGCAAGGGAAACCAGGGGAAGGCAAGGGTAACGAAAGGAACGGTACGGTAAGGGGAAACAAGGCTAAGGCACGACAACACAGGGCTAGGCAATGCAGGGCAAGGCAAGGAAAGGGTAACGCAAGGCAAGGCACGGTTTGGGGAGGAAGGCGAATGCACGACAACGCAAGGCTAGGCAATGCACGGAAGGCAAGCAAAGAGTAACGGAAGGCAAGGAAGGCAAGGGAAAGCAAGGCAAGGCAAGGGTAACAGAAGGAACGGCACGGCAAGGGGAAACAAGGCTAAGGCACGGCAACGCACGGCTAGGCAATGCACGGCAAGGCAAGGAAAGGGTAACGCAAGGCAAGGCACGGTGAGGCAAGGCAAGGCTGATGCACGACAACGCACGGTTAGGCAATGCACGGCAAGGCAAGGAAAGGGTAACTCAAGGCAAGGCACGGTCAGGCGAGGCAAGGCTAATGCACGACAACGCAAGGCTAGGCAATGCACGGAAGGCAAGCAAAGAGTAACGGAAGGCAAGGAAGGCAAGGGAAAGCAGGGGAAGGCAAGGGTAACGAAAGGAACGGTACGGTAAGGGGAAACAAGGCTAAGGCACGACAACACAGGGCTAGGCAATGCAGGGCAAGGCAAGGAAAGGGTAACGCAAATCAAGGCACGGTTTGGGGAGGAAGGCGAATGCACGACAACGCAAGGCTAGGCAATGCACGGAAGGCAAGCAAAGAGTAACGGAAGGCAAGGAAGGCAAGGGAAAGCAAGGCAAGGCAAGGGTAACAGAAGGAACGGCACGGCAAGGGGAAACAAGGCTAAGGCACGGCAACGCACGGCTAGGCAATGCACGGCAAGGCAAGGAAAGGGTAACGCAAGGCAAGGCACGGTGAGGCAAGGCAAGGCTGATGCACGACAACGCACGGCTAGGCAATGCACGGCAAGGCAAGGAAAGGGTAACGCAAGGCAAGGCACGGTAAGGCGCGGCAAGGCTAAGGCACGACAACGCAAGGCTAGGCAATAAACGGAAGGCAAGCAAAGAGTAACGGAAGGCAAGGAAGGCAAGGGAAAGCAGGGGAAGGCAAGGGTAACGGAAGGAACGGCACGGTAAGGGTAAACAAGGCTAAGGCACGACAACGCAGGGCTAGCCAATGCACGGCAAGGAAAGGAAAGGGTAACGCAAGGCAAGGCACCGTTACGCGAGGCAAGGCTAGGGCATGACAACGCAAGGCTAGGCAATGCACGGAAGGCAAGCAAAGAGTAACGGAAGGCCAGGAAGGCAAGGGAAAGCAGGGAAAGGCAAGGGTAACGGAAGGAACGGCACGGTAAGGGCAAACAAGACTAAGGCACGACAACACAGGGCTCGGCAATGCAGGGCAAGGCAAGTAAATGGTAAGGCAAGGCAAGGCACGGTTTGGGGAGGCAAAGCTAATGCACGACAACGCAAGGCTAGGCAGTGCACGGCTAGGCAAGGAAAGAGTAACGGAAGGAAAGGAAGGCAAGGGAAAGCAAGGCAAGGCAAGTGTAACAAAAGGCAAGGCACGGCAAGGGGAAACAAGGCTAAGGAACGGCAACGCACGGCTACGCAATGCACGGCCAGGCAAGGAAAGGGTAACGCAAGGCAAGGCACGGTAAGGCAAGACAAGGCTAATGCACGACAACGCACGGCTAGGCAATGCACGGCCAGGCAAGGAAAGGGTAACGCAAGGCAAGGCACGGTGAGGCAAGGCAAGGCAAATGCACGACAACGCACGGCTAGGCAATGCACGGCAAGGCAAGGAAAGGGTAACGCAAGGCAAGGCACGGTCAGGCGAGGCAAGGCTAAGGCACGACAACGCAAGGCTAGGCAATGAACGGAAGGCAAGCAAAGAGTAACGGAAGGCAAGGAAGGCAAGGGAAAGCAAGGGAAGGCAAGGGCAACGAAAGGAACGGCACGGTAAGGGGAAAGAAAGCTAAGGCACGACAATGCAGGGCTAGGCAATGCACGGCAAGGCAAGGAAAGGGTAACGCAAGGCAAAGCACGGTGAGGCAAGACAAGGCAAATGCACGACAACGCACGGCTAGGCAATGCACGGCAAGTCAAGGAAAGGGTAACTCAAGGCAAGGCACGGTCAGGCGAGGCAAGGCTAAGGCACGACAACGCAAGGCTAGGCAATGCACGGAAGGCAAGCAAAGAGTAACGGAAGGCAAGGAAGGCAAGGGAAAGCAGGGGAAGGCAAGGGTAACGAAAGGAACGGCACGGTAAGGGGAAACAAGTCTAAGGCACGACAACACAGGGCTAGGCAATGCAGGGCAAGGCAAGGAAAGGGTAACGCAAGGCAAGGCACGGTTTGGGGAGGAAGGCGAATGCACGACAACGCAAGGCTAGGCAATGCACGGAAGGCAAGCAAAGAGTAACGGAAGGCAAGGAAGGCAAGGGAAAGCAAGGCAAGGCAAGGGTAACAGAAGGAACGGCACGGCAAAGGGAAACAAGGCTAAGGCACTGCAACGCACGGCTAGGCAATGCACGGCAAGGCAAGGAAAGGGTAACGCAAGGCAAGGCACGGTGAGGCAAGGCAAGGCTGATGCACGACAACGCAAGGCTAGGCAATGCACGGCAAGGCAAGGAAAGGGTAACGCAAGCCAAGGCACGGTCAGGCGAGGCAAGGCTAAGGCACGACAACGCAAGGCTAGGCAATGCACGGCAAGGCAAGGAAAGGGTAACGCAAGGCAAGGCACGGTAAGGCGCGGCAAGGCTAAGGCACGACAACGCAAGGCTAGGCAATAAACGGAAGGCAAGCAAAGAGTAACGGAAGGCAAGGAAGGCAAGGGAAAGCAGGGGAAGGCAAGGGCAACGAAAGGAACGGCACGGTAAGGGGAAACAAAGCTACGGCAGGACAATGCAGGGCTAGGCAATGCACGGCAAGGCAAGGAAAGGGTAACGCAAGGCAACTCACGGTGAGGCAAGACAAGGCAAATGCACGACAACGCACGGCTAGGCAATGCACGGCAAGGCAAGGAAAGGGTAACGCAAGGCAAGGCACTGTCAGGCGAGGCAAGGCTAAGGCACGACAACGCAAGGCTAGGCAATGCACGGAAGGAAAGCAAAGAGTAACGGAAGGCAATGAAAGGAAGGGAAAGCAAGGCAAGGTAAGGGTAACGCAAGGCAAGGCACGGTGAGGCAAGGCAAGGCTGATGCACGACAACGCAGGGCTAGGCAATTCACGGCAAGGCAAGGAAAGGGTAACGCAATTCAAGGCACGGTCAGGCGAGGCAAGGCTAAGGCACGACAACGCAAGGCTAGGCAATGCACGGAAGGCAACCAAAGAGGAACGGAAGGCAAGGAAGGCAAGGGAAAGCAGGGGAAGGCAAGGGTAACGGAAGGAACGGCACGGTAAGGGCAAACAAGACTAAGGCACGACAACACAGGGCTAGGCAATGCAGGGCAAGGCAAGGAAATGGTAACGCAAGGCAAGGCACGGTTTGGGGAGGCAAAGCTAATGCACGACAACGCAAGGCTAGGCAGTGCACGGCTAGGCAAGGAAAGAGTAACGGAAGGCAAGGAAGGCAAGGGAAAGCAAGGCAAGGCAAGCGTAACAAAAGGCAAGGCACGGCAAGGGGAAACAAGGCTAAGGAACGGCAACGCACGGCTACGCAATGCACGGCCAGGCAAGGAAAGGGTAACGCAAGGCAAGGCACGGTAAGGCAAGACAAGGCTAATGCACGACAACGCACGGCTAGGCAATGCACGGCCAGGCAAGGAAAGGGTAACGCAAGGCAAGGAACGGTGAGGCAAGGCAAGGCAAATGCACGACAACGCACGGCTAGGCAATGCACGGCAAGGCAAGGAAAGGGTAACGCAAGGCAAGGCACGGTCAGGCGAGGCAAGGCTAAGGCACGACAACGCAAGGCTACGCAATGAACGGAAGGCAAGCAAAGAGTAACGGAAGGCAAGGAAGGCAAGGGAAACAAGGGAAGGCAAGGGCAACGAAAGGAACGGCACGGTAAGGGGAAACAAAGCTAAGGCACGACAATGCAGGGCTAGGCAATGCACGGCAAGGCAAGGAAAGGGTAACGCAAGGCAAAGCACGGTGAGGCAAGACAAGGCAAATGCACGACAACGCACGGCTAGGCACTGCACGGCAAGGCAAGGAAAGGGTAACTCAAGGCAAGGCACGGTCAGGCGAGGCAAGGCTAAGGCACGACAACGCAAGGCTAGGCAATGCACGGAAGGCAAGCAAAGAGTAACGGAAGGCAAGGAAGGCAAGGGAAAGCAGGGGAAGGCAAGGGTAACGAAAGGAACGGCACGGTAAGGGGAAACAAGGCTAAGGCACGACAACACAGGGCTAGGCAATGCACGGCAAGGCAAGGAAAGGGTAACGCAAGGCAAGGCACGGTGAGGCAAGGCAAGGCTGATGCAAGACAACGCACGGCTAGGCAATGCACGGCAAGGCAAGGAAAGGGTAACGCAAGGCAACGCACGGTCAGGCGAGGCAAGGCTAAGGCACGACAACGCAAGGCTAGGCAATAAACGGAAGGCAAGCAAAGAGTAACGGAAGGCAAGGAAGGCAAGGGAAAGCAGGGGAAGGCAAGGGTAACGGAAGGAACGGCACGGTAAGGGGAAACAAGGCTAAGGCACGACAACGCAGGGCTAGCCAATGCACGGCAAGGAAAGGAAAGGGTAACGCAAGGCAAGGCACCGTTACGCGAGGCAAGGCTAAGGCACGACAACGCAAGGCTAGGCAATGCACGGAAGGCAAGCAAAGAGTAACGGAAGGCAAGGAAGGCAAGGGAAAGCAAGGCAAGGCAAGGGTAACGGAAGGAACGGCACGGCAAGGGGAAACAAGGCTAAGGCACGGCAACGCACGGCTAGGCAATGCACGGCCAGGCAAGGAAAGGGTAACGCAAGGCAAGGCACGGTAAGGCAAGACAAGGCTAATGCACGACAACGCACGGCTAGGCAATGCACGGCAAGGCAAGGAAAGGGTAACGCAAGGCAAGGCACGGTCAGGCGAGGCAAGGCTAAGGCACGACAACGCAAGGCTAAGCAATGAACGGAAGGCAAGCAAAGAGTAACGGAAGGCAAGGAAGGCAAGGGAAAGCAAGGGAAGGCAAGGGCAACGAAAGGAACGGCACGGTAAGGGGAAACAAAGCTACGGCAGGACAATGCAGGGCTAGGCAATGCACGGCAAGGCAAGGAAAGGGTAACGCAAGGCAAAGCACGGTGAGGCAAGACAAGGCAAATGCACGACAACGCACGGCTAGGCAATGCACGGCAAGGCAAGGAAAGGGTAACGCAAGGCAAGGCACTGTCAGGCTAGGCAAGGCTAAGGCACGACAACGCAAGGCTAGGCAATGCACGGAAGGAAAGCAAAGAGTAACGGAAGGCAATGAAAGGAAGGGAAAGCAAGGCAAGGTAAGGGTAACGCAAGGCAAGGCACGGTGAGGCAAGGCAAGGCTGATGCACGACAACGCAGGGCTAGGCAATTCACGGCAAGGCAAGGAAAGGGTAACGCAAGGCAAGGCACGGTCAGGCGAGGCAAGGCTAAGGCACGACAACGCAAGGCTAGGCAATGCACGGAAGGCAACCAAAGAGGAACGGAAGGCAAGGAAGGCTAGGGAAAGCAGGGAAAGGCAAGGGTAACGAAAGGAACGGCACGGTAAGGGCAAACAAGACTAAGGCACGACAACACAGGGCTAGGCAATGCAGGGCAAGGCAAGGAAATGGTAACGCAAGGCAAGGCACGGTTTGGGGAGGCAAAGCTAATGCACGACAACGCAAGGCTAGGCAGTGCACGGCTAGGCAAGGAAAGAGTAACGGAAGGCAAGGAAGGCAAGGGAAAGCAAGGCAAGGCAAGCGTAACAAAAGGCAAGGCACGGCAAGGGGAAACAAGGCTAAGGAACGGCAACGCACGGCTACGCAATGCACGGCAAGGCAAGGAAAGGGTAACGCAAGGCAAGGCACGGTGAGGCAAGGCAAGGCTAATGCACGACAACGCAAGGCTAGGCAATGCACGGCCAGGCAAGGAAAGGGTAACGCAAGGCAAGGAACGGTGAGGCAAGGCAAGGCAAATGAACGACAACGCACGGCTAGGCAATGCACGGCAAGGCAAGGAAAGGGTAACGCAAGGCAAGGCACGGTCAGGCGAGGCAAGGCTAAGGCACGACAACGCAAGGCTACGCAATGAACGGAAGGCAAGCAAAGAGTAACGGAAGGCAAGGAAGGCAAGGGAAACAAGGGAAGGCTAGGGCAACGAAAGGAACGGCACGGTAAGGGGAAACAAAGCTAAGGCACGACAATGCAGGGCTAGGCAATGCACGGCAAGGCAAGGAAAGGGTAACGCAAGGCAAAGCACGGTGAGGCAAGACAAGGCAAATGCACGACAACGCACGGCTAGGCACTGCACGGCAAGGCAAGGAAAGGGTAACTCAAGG